>NW_010393788.1:30079-54123 GCF_000710305.1 Buceros rhinoceros silvestris | reverse complement strand
TGATTTCAAGACAATCCACACTGGGATCAAAGACACACGCTCCCAGTCTTCTCTATGAGTGAAACAGAGGAGGGGAGAGGAAGCACGTGTATCGGCAGTGTTTTGCACAGCCTCTGAAGATGCTCATAGAAACAGTTCAGAGCGCTCCCTTCGTTATCTCTGGGGATGCTCTGCTCCTCTTTCTTCAACTCCAGGAGCTCTAGTGATAGATACAGAAAAGGGTGGACCAAAAGATGGTGATGCCATCCACCCCTAGAGCGGATCCCTTCCAGCACAGGACTTCCAGGGCACACATGATGTCCCGAGCTGTCGCACTGCACAAGAAAGAGTAGGGTGACATAGGCCAGTTCATTGTCGCCCTCTCGTCCTAGGAGTCTTCCGCCTGGAGCTGCCACAGCCAGCACGGACGCTTTCCTTCTGCAGCCGTGGTCTTACCTAACAGGCTGTGGGCATCTTCGTAGTGAGCAGAAGGCAGTGAGCTGCCAAAAACATCTGCAGCTGACCAGGAAAGCATCTGAAATGCCCATGACAACAAGCAAGCCCCTCTCCTTTCCTGCTGGAGCAGGTGACATGCGTCTTTCTTACCTGTCCAGCTGAATCCAAGGTGATCGGCAATGTGGGCCAGTCTTT
Source organism: Buceros rhinoceros silvestris (assembly GCF_000710305.1). Taxonomy (NCBI): domain Eukaryota; kingdom Metazoa; phylum Chordata; class Aves; order Bucerotiformes; family Bucerotidae; genus Buceros; species Buceros rhinoceros. Next base: position 53,493 of record NW_010393788.1, on the reverse strand, counting down.
CCTCCGTCCTCTCCTGATCGTCCTGTTGATCTACAGGTCAAAGAGAGCCACAAGTTGCCTTTTACAAGTTAAAACCCATTCTCATAGGTGATGATACAGCCCAAGAAGGGGAAATGGGCTTTTTTCCTAAGTAAGTGCGTGCTGTAATCTAACGAACTGCAGATGGGCCGTAACTGAAGCGAGGACTGGAACTCCCCAAGAAAGGGGGAAAACCAAACCAAAACAAAAAAAGGCAGCTTGATTTTTCAAAATCTAGTTACATTTTCTATTTGAAAAATCAGGCTTTCATGTGAAAAATCTAAGCAAGGGGTCAAGTGCCTGCTTTGGCCAAGCTTTTTCTTCTTCTGCAGCTTCATTCTGAGGTCAAATCGAAGACTTCTCCTAAGCCAAGAGCCATCTTTTGCCGTGCCTCCTCAGCACGCGCCATGGTGGAACGATCCACCTGGACCGGTGCTTCCGAGTGTGGCAGGGAAAGTCTTGCCCAAACAGTCCCTATGGTGCTTCCTCTCATGGTTCACAACATTTGAGATGTTAATTTAGCGTCTTGCCCCTTGCAGCTAGGGAGGGGTACAAAATACTCACAGGGAAGGCAAGGAAAAGAATCAGCGGTTTATTCACTACTCTTTTGGCAACAGCAAGGCTGACTCTTCCTCCCATCCCCAAAGCTAGCTGGAGGATGGCAGAATTTGAGTTTTGATTTTCCCTGCGTGCAGGACACCTCGGATTACGAACACGGCTTGGGGTTAAGGGTAGAGGCAGGTTTCCTTTTAGCTACTGCGTTTCCATCGTAGCTACGCTCGGCAGCGCGAGTAGGTGAGAGGAAAACCAACCACCAGAAAACCTCTGCCCAAGTGACTGGTGACGCAGGATTTTCTTGAGACAGATGATGGTCAAAAAAAGGAACACGAAAACCTTCACTTTCAAACTTCTGCAGATTTCTCGGGTAACAATGCAAATCAAAATGACTTGGCCTGTCTGGGTTTGAATCAGTGCCGAAACGATTCGTTATTAGTAATGATTAATAGTTAAGGAGAGGGCCAGGGAAAGCCAAAAGCCAAACTGCACGTGACCTGAGCAATCAGTTGATGGTATTTTTACAAGTGTGTTTGTTCGGTAAGGCAACACTTCCCACAAACAACCGTGGTTTGCAATCTTGAGATTGTTTCACAAACAGAAACACAGAGACAAAACACAAAAAGCCAAACACAGCTCACAGGGAAAAAAAAAAAATTAAAAATTGCACGACTAACCACCAGCAGCTGAAAAGAAAATGCCACACTGGTTACACGTGTCCACACACGCACGCACACACACACCCCCCGCAGGAAACGGAAAACCAAAAAGTTTAATTCATGACATGCGTCGCACAGGGAATCCCAGTCGTTGGCAAATACCTTCAGCATGGTCATGGGCATTTTCGTCAGGGATTCGCTCAATCTGAGTCTCTACAGACTCATCCCAAATGGGTCTGGTGTCAAAGATGTCTTCGGGAACTGCCTGCTGAGGCTCACTGGACGCCACATTTTCAATTACTGAAACTTCTAGGGCGCTACTGCTTTCATCGTCTGAAACTAAGTCTTGGTCTCTCTCTGACTGCGTGAGTCTTTCCACTAATTTAGAAGCTTCATCGCTAATTTCTTCAAAGAATTCTATGGAGTTTTTGTAAAGGTCAAAAAACTGTTCCTTACTGTCCTTTGTGGGACTAAAAGCACCGCGGGAGGCTGTAGTGCTTCTGCTTTTGACTGGCAACCGGGATGAAAATACCTTGGCTCTTGCTGCTGCTGCCTCATCTGAGTCTAGCTCAAGCTTCAGCTCTCTCTCCCTCTCCCTGCTCTCTGCTTCTGCCTCAGCATAACTCCTAGCTTTGAGTGAGCGCTTAGCCTTTGGCTCCATGGGGACGCTCGCATCGGATTCGGACTTGCTGCGGTTATCTGCCTTCGCCGGCGGTTTGCTCGTCGCGTCGGGCGCTTTGGGTGACTCTAGCTTGTGGGCCAGCGCCTCCGTGTACGGACATTGCGGCTCGCCTTTTGGGAGAGCCGCTTTGACGGGAATTTTAGACTTTGGTTTTGCCTGGTCGTCTTTTCCATCCCACTGCACATCGTCTGGGAAGCCGTCCGCGGGCGGGCTCTCGTCTCCTGCCTGCGGCGAGGACTGCGACGCGGCAGCTGCTGTTCTCACGGGAATTTTGGATTTGCTTTCGCAGGAAGGCACTCTCTCCATCAGAGCAGTGGGGATTTCGATCACCGATCTCTGCTCCTCCGGTGAAGAGTCTGGGGATTCCTCACCCTGTTCCGAACACACTAATCTGGAGGCTTTGGAAAAATCATCTAATTCATCCTCTATTACAGTCTGCTCAGGAGAGCTGGGGCAAGGCACCGGGCTGCTGCCTACCACGTCGGTCTCCGTTCCGGAGAAGGGCTCGGCTTCAGAGGCAGCAGTTTCTTTCTTTGGTGATTTCGAAGAAGCTGAAATACCCATTTTGATGGGAATTCTGGATTTAAGATCTGCTTTGGCGGTGCCCATGCCGACACCATCACCCGTCATTTCTTCTGATTTGTCGCCAGGCTCAGAGGCTGGGGGGGAGTATTTCAACGTATCTTTGTCTTGTGCATCCCAGTCCTCTGATTCTGGAGGTGAGAATGGATCTGGTGAGCTCTTCAGCTTAGAAGATTCCATCTCTGCTGCCTCTTTTGCTTCTTCGCACAAAGAAACTTCTTCCTGTGGCTGCTGCCCCACTTGGAAGAAGTGAAAGCTTTCGTCTGGATAATTCCTTTTGGTCATGTCGATGGCTCCGCTTCTAGTCATTTCAAACAACTTCCCTTCCTGAAACAGGAAAGGGTTCTGTTCACTAAGCGGCGTCCCTTCTTCGGTGGGTGTTCTGGCCGGTGTCGTGTCCGGTGTCGTGCCTTGAGAGCGCCTGTCTACCATCAACCCAAATATCTTTTGCTCCTCTTCTTTCACCCGAGCTTCAAAAGCTTCATCGTCCTCACGTATTTCGCTCCACACGTCAGAATCCACATCGGTTTTAGTGATGACAACTTGACTGATCAAGTTCTCTGCGTCACCCCTCGTATCCTCCAGGGCAGATTCAGCTAACGTGGTGCAGTCTGACGCTGAAGACCCCCGTGACATTTTCTGAAGCGCGTCCCCTGGTTTCACCCCTGTTTCCACGTAGACTTCCTCTGGAGAGCCGTACTCGCTACCCGCATCTCTGCTAAGTAAAGCTTCGCCGCTCCGCTCTTGCCCTTCTAGAGAGCTGTTTCCCCTCGAGAGCAGACTTCCGCCAGGTCCTACCCGACTTTCAGAGTCACTGAAGAAATGGTTGGAAGACACGTTTTCGTACGGGCTCACTATATAAGGAGCACCACTTTCTGCAGCATCGGCCATGCTGCTGTCAAGCCCCGCCGTGTCGGTGGTAAGGGATGAGTACTCTGCCAAGGGCTCCTCGGCAGGAATATCTCCTTGAGCTGGTTCAGAAGCTGTATCTGCTTTCCCCAAACCACTTCCCAAAGCAGAGTGGCCGGCGGTATCACCTTCAGCCCATTTGCCATCCTGTGGTACGGAGTACGCCGTGGTACCGTGTCCACAAGAACCATCGGCCGCCTTCTCAGACACAGCTCCCGCAGAAGCAAAGTCTGTTTGCGTTAACGACACCGTGGCTTTGACATCACTTTCAGTAGCATCGTGCGGCCATAGAGACAGGGAAGACTCGTCGTGATCCTCTTTTTGAGAGCTGTCCCCAGTGGAGTGACACAGAGGACCCCCAGACTGCACGAGTGGGGCACCGGGACTAAGTGTCTCACCGCAGTCTGTACCATCACACTTTGATTCCTCGTCTTCTGCTGATGCACAGCTGTCAGAAGGACAAGTGCCCGACCCTCTCACGGAAGCCTTACAGCTGCCCCTGAGGGCAAGCGGTTCCTCCTCGCCACCTCCTGTCGGCCCGTCCTGTTCCGCGTCACCTGCGCCTGTCCCGACAGAGCACTGGTTTGGGTCGATGGGGTGAAACCCCGCATCGTCGGGGCTAGGGCTGGCGTCGACACCGGATGGTAATGGTGAGGGCGGCTGCACGCGGATCACGGGCTCCATTAAGAGGCCGGAGTCGGCTTCTTTTTTCAGCTGGGTCAGTTCTGGCTCGCTCTCCGAAGAGGAAGAGCTCATTCTCGGTTCGGCTGCAGACATCACCACCGTAGGTACACCTTTTTCTTCTACAGCCATCGCCTCTGGTTCTTCGGCTTCAGGGGCGGCTTCCGAATCAGCGCCTGCAGAAGCGTCGTCTTGCTTACAGTCCTTTTTACCGTCTCTCTTCTGTTTTGCTTCTTGTTCTAATTCATCAAACATTTTGATTTTGGTCACCATTTTAAACATTTCCTCTTCAGGGGTGAATCGCTTCTTCGGCTCGCTTTCGGAATCATCCTCCGGTTCTTCAGTGACTTCGGGGATCACAGCTGGCTTCGGTAGGTTTGACAGTGCCTGCGAGTCTGCCGTTTTAGGAGTGATTTCGTAGCTAATTTCTTCAGAACTAGGAGTTTCAGGTGAAAGAGGACTTTTCCCAGAACTCTCCATGAGGGATGTTTGCTCCACGCTGTCATCATCGGCGCTTCCCTCAGGGTCACGGAGAATCCGGGAACGCACCGATGCCAGCTCCGGGCAGGTTTCTCCTTTGCTAAGAAGAGACAGAAGAGGACCCTGCCCCGGAAGACCAGCCTTCGCTGTCGGTTCCACGGGGCTGCTCTCAAGGGAATCACGGCAGGGAGACTCCTTCATAGGACTGGGCTCCAAGGAGTCGGGCGTTTTGTGTGAGGAGTTATCTTCTAGCACCGGGCTTGCTTCCAGCGAGTCTTTATGACTGATGGCCAGAGAGTCATCTGCGACTGGGCTACAGCTTTCACTATCATGGCTAGCAAGCACAAGTTCCAATTTCTGGGGACTTCTAACCAGACTGCGGCGTTCACAGGTTACATCTTTTTCCTCCTCTACAGCAGTGTCATGTGTTTCAGAAGACTGAGTGAAATGTGCAGTGGTTCTGGATTCTGTGTCCCTGCTAATATCTTCCGTAACGGAAGCTGAGCTACGTTCTTTAAGTTTATCAGCCTCTTCTTCAGAGGCTGTAGGTACAAGCTCTTCTGATACAGGGTCAGACCGAGACTTGCTAGTCTCGGTAACAGCATCTAGCTGTCTTTCAGTAATACCTTTTTCATCTTCCTTTGCAGAGAGTTCCTTCGGAGAACATGTTTCTGCTGCTGTGCCTGCTCTAGCTGCTCCCTTGGCTTCTTCCATCTGCCCCTCAGTTTTCTTTGGTGAGAACGAGAGGCTTTCGGGGCTGGTTTCTGGAGTCTCTGCCAGACCCTCATGCTTGTAACTTTCCTCAGAGCTGATCTGAGGGGTCCCCTCAAGCAGGCTGCCCGGCGAATCAGCCACACCTTCGTGTTTAAGGCTCTCGGAGCTCCCGTCGAAAGCGCCGCTCTGCAGAGAAAGAGCAGGGAGGAATCCATCTTTCACATAGTCCGTGGGAAAAGCAACACTGAAAGGACTGGTCAGCACCTGCTCCAGGTTAAGCTCTCCCTCCTCCGTCACCGAGAGGTGTCGGAGCTGTTGGTATTTGTCGTTATCCTCCAGTTCTTCCTTAATGACATCAGAAAAGTCTGTGGAGGTTTTCCGGTTGGGGCTGATCTGGAAGTCGGTATCTCCCTGGTCATCAGAAGTCCTGCCCTTCGCAGCCGCCGTATCTTTGGCACTTTCATCATCAAGTACTGGAGGGAGTGGAGCAGGTGGCTTTTTGCTGCTCTGCTCTTTTCCCTGGTCTTTACCTGTGGCTTTCTTGGTACTTTCGACAGTAGAAATTTGCGTTTTTCCTTTCTTTGATTGTGGCTCTTTCTCTGCTTTTAACACCTGGGTGCTGGGTTTGTCCTTTTGCTTGTCCGTCTTGTGGCTTGCGACTCGCCTTGTTTCACTCTGTGCCGGAACGGTTTTTCTCCGAGCAGTTTCCTTCTCAGGGAGCTGCTGCTTCTGCTTGACAGATTTGTGCTCAAAGAGTCCCGAGACGTTCTTGGACGGGTCCTGACCTGACTGGAAGGCTTTCATCAGTTCACGAACCGACATGGTCTCCTCGAGTCTTTCTGTCTTGGAAGAAGGAGAAACAGGCGGCTGTGCTTTGTGCGCTGCCGGCTTTTTGACGGGTGCCGGTCTTTTGGAGGCCTTCTCGGCAGTGCCTTCTCTCGTTTGAATTCTGACGGGTAGCTTGGACCGTCCTTTTTGCTCATCTTCCACTCGTTTCTGAAGCGCTTTCACTTTATCTTTTATCGAGCCAATAGGCGTTTCCTCTATAACAGGGGACACAGCTTTAGCCTCGGGAGCGGCTGTCGGTGTTAAGCCAGGTGCCTCACCCAGTGACTCACCTGACGTGAGCTTCGTGGCTCCTGGTGGTTCTTTGCTGGGGGGCACCTTCCCTTCCTTTTGCTTCTGCTTGTCTCTTACTTTCGTCCTAACAGGCTTTTTGATTTCCAAGGCTGGCTTGTGTTGCTCCTGCGGACTTCGTGTTTCGGCTGCTGGAGATGCCTGTCCTCCTTTCTCAGAATCCCTGCTTATTACTACTGCTTCAAACCTCTCTTCTACTACGTCATCCTGTAAGGCTTGCGGCTGTACCTCGTGAAGAGAAACGTATGTTTTTAAATCCTCTGTAAGGTAATCTACCATGCCGGCCATGTCTGCCTTCTCCGGTTTTGCCGTCCCTTTGTCTAGCCTGACTTCTACACAGGTCGCCTCAGTGACTTCCAAAGGAGCGTTTCTTCTGGCCTCTTCGATTTCTTCATCGCTGACAATGACCCATTCTTCTTCTACGAGATCTTGTTTGGAAAGATGTTCTTCTCTGGTACAGGACCCACCTCGCAGAATTTCATTTACTTTTTCTAAGTCTTCTTTCACTCTTTCGACTATTTCAAAAGGCTCTCCAGGCTCCTCTTCCGTGGCCTTTCCCAGATCTTTCACTTTAAGGGAGCCTGATTTATCAGAGGGGTCAGTGGTCAAGATGGCCGTCATTTTGATCAGATCTTGTTTCATCTCAGAAACTTCAGACAACAGGTCTGGGCTGGCTAGTACGGGGACTTCGTTAACCAGATGGCTTTTCAGGATAGATGTTTCTGTAGATTCTGTCTCGTCATCTTTGATGCGAATGAAAAACATTGAAAGTAAAACGGAAATCAAAAATAGAGATTGGAAAATGTAATCAGGACTGAAAATGACAGTCTTTGGTTGCAGTGGTGGGAAGGTCAACAAAATGGGCCGGGAATGGTGGATCCACAAGATCTGAGGGTACAAGAGCAAAGCAAAGCTAACGGGGGGGAAAAAAATAAAAGCAAACAAAAACAACAACAACAAAAAAAAAACTGAAAAGGAAAATGGCAGGAAATAACTTGCTTAACTTGATCGATCTAGCACAACCACACATACGTTATCCAAGCTGTAACAAATCAAATCAGGACACCACTAAAATAAAAACAACCAAAGCAACAACAACAATAACAACAAAATTTCAAAGTAAAGCCAGAGGAAACACAGTGAATTACACAAAGATAGGCATCTCAAGATTGTTCAGATGTTACAGACCAATGTTCAAATAAAAATAAACAAGAGAAAGGGGGAAAGCGTTAGAACTGATTGAGAGTCGAGTTCCTCTAAGAGAAAGCCAGTGTTAGCAAACTGCCCGAATAACAGCGGGTTAACTTGGGTTTTTTTCCTCTTAAAGACCGAAATAAAAAGTTACAAGTAGCTCTGCAGGAATCTACAAGAGGCTCAAATGGGTAGAGCTCTGAATCAGCTGCAAACCGGCATTTCATCTAAGGGGATTTCACACCTAAACAAGGAAACAAACATCCCTGTGTTCTCAGAGGCATGGTCCTTTCCTTGGAACATCCTCACTGACAACTACTGAACCGACCCAGGAAAGAGAAGACAGAGAGGAGAGGGAGAGAGAGTAAGAAAAAACTGTGAATCAACTTAGAAGTGATTTCAGAGTTTTAAAAAATGTCATGTATGGCAACCAAAAATCAGAGACAGTCACACCAGACACACACATACAACCCATGTAAGGCAAGTTATTTCCATGCAAAGCAAAGGTGTGGCGAATGCTGCTGGGAATGGAGCTTCGGTTAAAAAAACAACGGCTCTCAAAATTAATCGTATAAATGAAAAGTACAGGTGAAAATATTGTCAAACGTACTGTGGTGAAATACGTGACTGATCTGGCCAATCGGTATACAGGAAATTCCCATTATGCCACAGCCGCCTGCTGGGAGTATTAAATTCTCGGAAGGACGACGAGAAACCGTGCACTGAACAGCACGGAACCGAAGGGAAGGACCGAGGCGAGCTGCCAACAGAGCCCAAAGCTTAGGAATTACGGGTGTTCTTATTGTAGCTGTGCATTTCTCTGCTGAAGGCAGTGACCCACCTGGAACACGCCGCTCTGAAAGTCGCTGCAAATAAGGGGACCCTGAGCAATACCGACGGGTGGGGACCTCTTTGTACCAAACACCCGTTTTGCCACACGGTTCTCTCGTGTCTAGCAAGGGCTAAATGTTCCTGCTGTGCAGGAGTTAGTTATAACTGGGGTCACTTTGGTGCTGGAAATCTGGTCCCAAGGTGGGGGGGGCAACTGAGCTTCCACTCTGCTGGCTGTACTGTGGGGTGTCTTTTCCACTGGGATTAAATGGGTTGTCCTGGGGTAAATAATAATGAATTTGAGCAAAAATCTGGGCCTAACACTGTTGTTAACCATGGCGAGCACTGTTTCCCCTCATGCTGCTAGCTGGTCTGTTCGCTAGCGGTGACTTTCGCTCTCTATTCTAAAGCATTTCTGCTTTGGACAAAGGAGGTGTTAGGGGGGCGATCACACATCTGAGCTCGGTTCTTGCTAGAGACACTCTTCAGCCTGAACAGATGTTTGTTTGATTTCGTTTACGGAGACCTTTGGCACTGCGAACCGCTCGCCCTCAGTTTCTAACAATAATGGCCTGATTCTGTACATACCAAGGCCCACAGGCTGTACCGAGCGTAACCCTCACATTTCCAGTCCTATTTCACCACAGTAAAGCAGGGCGGGAGGGAGGGAGAAGGGTTAAACAGCCCGATTACTTTGGACAGTATCGCTTTTCTGCCTGGTTGTATTGTGTAACGCAATACACTGGAGCATGGCTTTCGTTTCCATGAAAAGCGATACTGTCATTGATCTCAAATATGAGGCGACGCGTGTCAGCGAATGGAGGAGACACAATGGCGGGATGAGCATTCGTACGAGCGATATAGCAATAGCGGGAGCACTAGGGATGTCAAAGGAAAGTTAAACGCTTAGATGAACTGCTTCCAACCGTGTTACTTGTTAATTCAGACATTAATTAAGGAGTATGTAACTGGATAGCTGCTGCGGTATTACGGTGTTTTCTCTCACATTTCTCATTGCTGGTGGTATTAGCAACAGCAGTTAGAGCTTAGCTCTCTGTCTCGCTTAGCTATTCTTAACCAGCTTTCATACCAACTGCATTGTAACGTTTTCAAAAGAAGAAAGAAAATCTTACTTTTTTCCGAAGTCATTTCAACCTGGAAGAGAAAAAAGGGGGAAATTTAAAAGTTTGCATACAATCGATAAAGTCCCTAGTGAAGTAGCAGAGGTTGAGGCCCACCCACTAGAGGTATGAGACACACAGACTCAAGGACCCAAGATTGTGTTTACGGTCACAGGAGAGGCATGGCTTAATTCATGTGTGAGGTGACTAAACCTCAGGCCTAGCAGTGAAGCGTGAATTCCTCTGATGCAGAGGGGGCTACATGGTAACCCAGGGTCCCCAGGGTCTGTTAATTGACCCGAACTAATCAGCCTGCAATCATGTCAATGTACTAATTAATATAAAAATGAATGAATGAAGTCAACAAAAAAGAATTTCAAAGGGAAGGTGTTTGGAGCCATCGATGAGCTTGTCTTTTCTTGTGTTTTAGTGTCTCGCCTAAATAAGAAGTCATCAGTGTCTGGAGAAATAGTTTCCCAATATCCTTTACACTGCTTTTACCGAGCATAGACTTGTCAAACCCAGCTTTTGGGGGCTCCACCAGGAATGCATATGCTGCGTTGTGGAGGCCGAAAGAACTGGGTTTGTGCTTCGGGTACAGAACTGCGCCATCACCTGATGATAAGAAGTGTTACCTTCTGACTCACTACCGAGGGCACTAGGTTAAAGGCTCGGGCCATGCTTTCACGTGAGCTTGCGGGTATTTCAGCGCTGCAACAGGAGGGGCAAACACTTCTGTCCCGGCAAGAGGAGACTGCAGTCTCGCTGATAGAGGAAACTGTTGTACGCAGGCGTGTTCCTCTGCCTCCCTTCCCACTACCCCCCACCGCTAACGAGAGGAAGCGTGTTCAGACCGTGCTCAGGGCTGGTACCAGGAAGTATGTTATGCCAATGACCCACTGGTTCTGAAGACTTTAGACAAGTCCAGGAGCAACCCTACGTTATTTTTAAGAGGTGGGATGGTTCTCAGCATCAGAAAAAACGGTCCCATTTCCCCTTTATTGTGCTGCAGAGAATAACGCTTAAAGAAATACACCGGTGCAGCTTATTCTTGAGCAAAACCGGTTTTACATTCTTAAGGAACTGTTTTGAAAGCAAAATGAACTCTCATACCCCCCAAAGCCAGAGCATCTGAATCAGTAGACCTGTCATTTTAATGTGGGGGAAGTTAAACTCAGTGAGTTCCGAAAGCGAGCCTGTGCGCTCCTCTGCAGCGGGTTTGCAGCACCGAGCCCGTGCCTGACACGCCTGGCTCACTACAGATATCATCTTCCACACACACGCTATCTGTCGGTTGTGTTTCAGCACTAGGGAGAAGCAAGAACATGCTGTTACAGTGACTTTACCTCCTCTTCTGGTTCCTGATCTGATTCTGACTCCTTGCAGTTCCAAAGTGCCACGCAAAAAGAGAAGGGGAAAACAGAGCAGGCAAAACATACTTTCTTTAGAAGACAAGAACAGGAAACAATAACTTCTGGCAGCATTTAACAGAAAAGAGGAAAATGCAGGACGGTTCTGCAATTTCCTATGTCAAAAAGCGACAAAATGAAACCGTCAGTGTAAAACACAAACGGCTACAGAATCACCCAAATTGCAAACACGATGTCAGGCCTCTAGTGATCCTCTTACCGGACCCTTTTCTTCCCCAGGTACGTGAATAACTGTTACAACCATATTCTGAAGAAAGAATGTACATGTTTACACCACGTGATGTGCTCACAGCTTCTTGAAAGATTTGATCAGACGTAGGCAGAAAAGTCACTGTCTGAAGCCAATCTGATGTTAACATCTAGTCTGAGATAGTACTTTGAGCACAGCTACAAACTGCCCAAATTCTAGAGCCCAAGACTGCTACATTTTTCTCACCATCACCACAAAGAAATGAGCCAGTTAGTTGAAAGTGCTACAGCAAAGCCCAGGAACTTCCAAACTGGCAAATGAAAACAACAAGGACATTTCGGGCCTTCTGTACTTCATAGCTCAAGAACAGCACATACCATCTACAGAGGTGGAACAGGTAGGGACAGCACCATCGCCTCCAGAGAGGCGTCACAAGGCATGGCCAGAGCCTGGGGGAAGTCTTGGGGGAAACAAAATACGAGCCGAGAGGTACTCATTGAGTTCCGGACCCGTCTCGCCCCTGAACAGGATCTGGGCGAAACTGCCGTATGAAATCAGCTGAGCATAGCTCCTCTGCAACACCAGATGAAACCACGGGAGCTGCACAGTGCAAACTGGATTTTCGACTCGTGTCTGTCATCTCTTCTGAGTCCTTTAAACACTGACATACGAAACCCAAGAGACTGAGAGCCTCTGGGTGGCATCTGTTCTTTACAACACCTGCCTGCAAAGCTTTAGCAGCATTTTGCCCTCCTACTCATCCCTTGTTTATGAGGTAGCACTGATGACAGTATAGACTGTTATAAATTAGAATAATTCACGGTACCTTTGTGTAAATGGGTAAAGTGATGTTTAAATTACATATGGCTTGATGAACGAGGCCTCTGGTAGATTTTGGCTCCTTCATGAATGATAATCGTCCGCAGGGTTCTTGAGTGGTGTCTCGCACCTGGCAGAGCAAACATACAGACATCTGTGATTTTGCTGGATTAACTTAAAACTTCTTGCCTGGCAAAATGTTTTCTCAAATGTATTGATCAATCTTCGAGTGAAGGCAGTTGCTGGATTACATTTATAGGTGTGACCACCGTCAGCTACGCCATGCCGTTATTCCACACCGTGAGGGAGCAGGGCAACTTCCTCCTCCCTTTGGACGTGCCCATCCATAAAGCATGTCTCTCAGACTGTTTGGTGCGAGGGCAGTGGCGTCCTGTTGGAGTCAGGGTGCTCCAGCAGGAGGCGAGGGCTGTGGGAAGAGGTTTGCAGCGCCTCTGACCCTCTGTCTCCAGAGCAGGAGGTGAGGGGGCTTGGTGGCAGCAGCCTCTCCCACACCCCCCAGTGAGGTCTCAGGAACCACACGGATGAGCTTCGTTGCCCGTGGTGGTGATGTCACCAGCATAGTTAGGGCTAAAGCATTAGTTAATCTTGGATTAAAGGGGGTGTTTTGGTTTGGCTTTTGTTTTACAAACTTTCCTAGTCACAGGAAGGTTTTTGTTTCAATTATATATATATTATCATATAACCTCTATTCACAGTAATACACACTACAGGGATAAAACTAGGGAAATTGTTCAACATTAATTGCTTCTTTTTTCCTTTGTTGCCACAAATGTGGTAAAACCCTAACTTGAGATACCCACAAAGGAGCCGTGCTGTTCTCACTGCACCCCCAAGGCAGTCTGGCACTGCTGTGGAGCGGGGATGACCAGCGGAAGAACAGTTACACCCGGATTTACAGCCATACGCATATTTACAAGGGCAGGCTACAGCGATCACATTCACATAGATTCCTGCCAATTCTACAATGTTTTCTGACACTTTTTTGCAGTTTCTGCTTTTTTTCCTGTGATATATTAAACCATGATACAGAAAAACAACCATGATCACGCTTGATCAGCTCTTTAAATGGTTTGGTAGAGAAGAGGATTCCTGGCAGCACCATCCTGGTGTCTGAAAGAGCACCTGCCTACGGACACCTGCCTACCGAGCAGAACACGGGCACAGGTAATCCGATGGGGAGAAACATTTTACCACACTTCAGGTAGCTGCGTCTGGTTGTTTTAACTACCCAAGTCAACATTTAATCCAGACAGAAAATCATGGAGACAAAACCCAGAAATACAATCCACAGCTCATATTACACCGTTACCTTAACAAACAGAGGGAGTCTGTTCTCCTTGAAGGCAAAAAAACTGAATATATGATGTTGCCCGCTCTTTGTGAGGGGCACCAAATTGCCAAAGCAGTCCACGTAGATGGGTTTTCCCTCCAATACCTGTTGGAAAGGAGAGAGAAGCAAAGCGGCGATTAATGCCAGTGCGGCACTCAGGACTTCTTCTCAAGCATCATTCTACAGCAGTTTCCAGCAATTTCTTAAATTGCCAGGACTCGTCAGCGTTTACAAGGTTTGTTCTGTACGCTTACTTACCTCAAGTCTCTGGAACAGTTCAGAGTGTTCAATCCCCAGTGGAATGCATGGATAATTCAATAACGAGAGCGTGACACTAGAAATGGCAAAGTGAGTACTCGGTGTCACGACTCTGGGCAAACTCTCCATCTGCATTTTACTCTGGATTTTTTATTGGCTCTGATTTCAGCATCCTTTCCTAACCCGGCCTCATCACAACAAACAAAGAGACATTTTCTTCAGCAATCACATCAGAGGTCCTTGTTTTGACTGGTAGAGTAACAAGCCAGTCTGGGAACATCATGAAGTTGCACAGGACCTTTTTACCAATGCACACGCTTTCTAAATCAGAACACCTTGTGTTTCACCTGCTCTCAGCGGTCCATGGCAGCAGGCAAAGACAGAGGCTACCAGCAGCTCCTGTTTATTGCCACTGGATTTCTCGAGGCCCAGAGCTGCTGGAAGTCAGGCCGCTGGCAGAAACCTCTCCGGAATGCCTAGCAAACGCCACTGCCGGTGTCAGAGGGCTGCTCTTGCCATGGCCCCTCCACGTGTGTCGGTCTCAAGAAGCGTTCCCTTCCACGTGCCAATGCAGTAAAGCCTCGTCCTTACTGCCCGGAGACTCAGCCTTGTCATCTGGCTTTACAAGCCCGGAGTTTACCTAGCTGCTCTGCACAAGAAATGCCTGTCAGAGCTGCAGGAGTGGCGAGGACAAATCCTTTAAAGATGGGATTCTCGTGGCAAAGAGACTGTACAAGGCAGAAGAACATGCCGTACATGTAGTTAAAGCATGTCCAGTCCGCCATCCCTTCTGAGGGGGCTGAAAAAACTGCTGGAGTACACACACACAGGAAAGCTACTGCCTGTTCAGTAACCGATTTAATGTACCTTCTTTATTTTTGTATAAAGCAGGATATTAATCAAACCTGCTAGCGCAGCTTCTTGCTGTGCCAAGATGCTGACAAAGCATGACCACTGCTGACTGCTGTTTGGGCTAGTGCTGCTCCTTCAGGGAGCTCCTGGACGTCGGGATTCACCTGTCCTTTTTGGCTTTGACAAGCTCCCCTTTTCTCACAACACCCACCGAGCATCAGGCCAGAACTCAACTTCCCTCCGACACTCCTCTAAGAGGACGTGAGTAACTAAAAAAATCAAGGTGTCTCCTGGCAGCTTGCTACAGAGCTGGTTAAAACCGAGTGACCATTGTGGACCTCCACAGAAATAACTACGAGGTACCTGGATTGAATTTAGGGCTACAAAGACCCACAGCCCCACAGACCAAGAGATCGGCAATTGCCCACTGGCAGTAGGATTCAATCACTCCTCATATCTCGCAGCTACTTCTCCCCTGCATTGGACAAAAGCTTCCGTCTTACCACGATGCACGACACTGCAGCAGGCCAGTATTTGCCAGCACTATTATTTTTCGGTACTTGTGGCAGAGGGATGGCAGAAAATACCAGTTTACAACCAGACAATAGAAAATGGAGCAAGCTGCAAGCCTCCGTACAGTACCTCTACATCCCTGCTTCGGGCAACTTCAGCAAAGTTCTCCTGTTGCTCTAGAGTTTTATCCACCTTGTCATCTGTCATGCAGAAACATCTTAGCCGTGCTTCAATGGGATCGTGCGATTTGGCAAACACCACGAATTTGGCCATGTAGGGGACACAGATAATCTCTCTGTACACTTGGGAAGCAAAAGTGACGGATTCTTGTGTCTGTCGACAGTCTATCAACCAAAACCTGCAAAAGAACATGAGGAGCTGGTGAGCAATCAGCACAGGAAGACTTGAGCGAGAAAACGGTACGTTTTCCCATCTTGGCAGCATCAGCTGGTAACCACAGCCCCTGCAGATGACAGGGCACAGTAAAGGGAAAAAACAAGTGTTACCATTTGGGAGGAAGAGCCTAAGAATGCTCATGGTACCCCTGTGCATTTAGGAGTGCAAAGCAAAACCAACAGGGAAAGCATCTGGACCAGAACTCACTCTCCCAGTGCCTGTGCAAACCCTTCCCAGGGCCTCGGGCTGCGCCAGCGCCGGGCCACGGCTCGCCGTTCTGGTGAGGTCTGGCTCAGCTGGAAGCGCCTTTGCTTCCAGGTAAGGCTGTGAGAAGGACACTTGTCCCGTGGCAGACAGTCTCGTACACCTTCTCTGAAGATTTAAATATTTGAGCCTTTTCCTATTTTTGTGTTTATGAAATATATACATTACATTTGCAATAATTAAGAGAATTTCCTTATACCTTTGGCAAAACACCTATATTATTTTGCAAAGCTAACAGCTTTCACTTCAACTAATCGTACTCCTATGCCAAAATGGAACAGTAGAAACGCATGAAGCGTTCTACCAGGAGTAACCTCCTTCCTCAGATCCCACTTCGTTTAGTTTCTCTGCGGGGCTGATCACATTGCACTAACACTCACTGGGTGGGTGGAAAGCACGCTTGAGTTTGACACCCGTGGGATGGCGACGGACGACACAAGAGGTCAAAGACACCTCCAGAGCTGATGTAATCTACAGGGGCCTTGTTCCTGCCTGTCGGTGACGTGGTGCTGTGAGCCACCACAGAGCACGCCTCTCGAGAGTGATTTTCGCTGTGATTTCTCTCGAGCGTGATTCAGCTCAGATTTCATCTGCAGCTGAATAACAGCACATGCCGCGCTGTGCTTACTTTCAGAGTGCCTGACAGACACAGGGGCTAGAAAACAGGCCGATGCTCTTTGGAAGAGAGAAGGCGTGTTTGGTACACAAAGGCTCCGCACCCTGCCACTTCCCTTTTCACGTGGGGCAGAATCCTGCCACGGACTCAGCTGGAGAGCCGATACCCTCGGAGAAAGCACCATGTGCTCACATGATTCGCTGTCATACGCCAGGGGCTGAAAAGCCCCAGCAGATCCTAAATTTTTAAACAAGCTGCAGCTCAGGAAGCGCCTCAAAGTCTGCAGTTCCATTCACACGTCTTTTAGACAAATGGATCTCTTTCCCGGCCACATTTGGACAGATTTAAACTTATGAATGGGAAAATTGTTCTCCACCATTAATGCTTTAAGGAGACATCAACAAGTTGCTGTGAGCAGCAAAGTGTCAGGAATCAGCTGATTCTCAGCAGAGCACAAGGGTAGATGCACTTTTATAGCGGGGCACAAGCGAAGAAGTCCAAGATAGCCTGTTCTGCAGCAAAGGTGGCAATTAACTCTGACTGTA
The DNA here is from genome assembly GCF_000710305.1 of Buceros rhinoceros silvestris. Classification (NCBI taxonomy): domain Eukaryota; kingdom Metazoa; phylum Chordata; class Aves; order Bucerotiformes; family Bucerotidae; genus Buceros; species Buceros rhinoceros. The sequence continues at coordinate 36,699 of NW_010393788.1, read as the reverse complement.
ATAGATGGAAAACCCCATTTTCTAACTTTAACAGCAACTAAAATCACCTTTGGGATCAAGTAGTCTGTTGAACATTCATTTAGATTAAGGGAAGGTTAAAATCTCCGCCTGTATCACAGAACAGTAGCAATAATCAATTTAATGTCATTGCCGGCATTCAGAAACATCCGCTACTAACACAGACTGCAGTGCTGTAAACCGCCACCCTCAGCCTGGCTGCGTGGCACCTGTAGTCCCGCTGGGGACGTCACCGCTTCAGGGACTTCGACCTCTCTGACTTCGCACCTAGGCTTAAATGGGTCTTTATGTCTTGAAAGAGAAGAGGAGGGGAAAACGGGCAGTGGAGGAGGGCTGGAACAGCGCTGAGATCACGAGAACAGGCGGTGGAAGAGACTCTTCTCGACCGCGGTTTGATACACCTACAGGCCTTTCTGCTCGGTTTCCCGTTCGCTGGGTACTCGGGAAGTAACACCCTCTGTAAGATGATAATCCCAAAGCCATTTCCACGGGAGTTTGCACATGTGGGTGTTTCTTGCCAAGCGGTTCACAGCAGAGACAGACAGGGTACCTGTGTTCTTTCCTTCGACTATAGAAACTAAAATACTTTAAAGGAAATGTTTGCTGAAGACAAGACCCGTGAAATGAGCGCAGTACACCCCGTGCGTCGTGGTATAGGTACCTGGCAGACACATTCGTCGTGAAGGACACACATTCATTAACAAAGGTCAGTGGGGTTGTTCCAGTGATGTCTTCCCACTGGGCAGGGGTGGTTCCTCCTGGAAAGACAGACAATTGGAAAAAACATTAAACCAAAGCAAATCTGCAGCTTTCTTGCTTCTAAGACATATTTTACTTTTGTCCTGGTTTTTAATGGCTGTGAAGTCAGCAATCATCCCAGAGACGCCTCCTCCTTAGGTCCACATTACTCCGCTAACGCTAGGAGGATTGTCTAGGCTTCCCCTGAGCCTCCCCAAAAGAGAAATAAAAGCATTTATTTCTAACAGCAGTTACGAATATTTACAAAACACGTACAAAGAACTAAAGGAAAAGCTATGGATAACCTGGGCTAAGTCAGAGCGGGGCTCTGCGCCTCCTCTTCTCTCAGCTGACCTGTTACGGACCCAGCTGACAGGGAGCGCAGTCTTTGTGCAAACCTTCAACGGGGTTGTGGAGACTGCACAAGACGCTGATCGCTTTGGAGTTGTTACAGCAAGGATAACATGTTTAACTCCAATATTTTCCTCTGAGGCGTACTGCTACGCTGTGTCTGGACTACACCTACTCTGCTAGGCAGAGGTTTGTGCTTCTCAAGAAATAAAGCTGTGAGGAAAATGCAAAAAAACCCCTAAATCTGGCGTCTGTGATTATATCACACATCCTGTATTAGTCCAAACAACAAATGTTATTTCTGCTATAAAGTACTTGTTCGGAAAGCAGTTTATTTTCACAGCCTCTCATCCCAGCCAGGTTTTCACCAGGCTTTCCATGCGTACAATCAGCTCAACACAGTGACTGGCAGCTCCAGGACGCACACGAAAAGCTCTGGGATTGCCATCCTACCTGTTATGCTGCATAGTAACCTTAAAGTGGGCGTGTCGCCTCCGTAGCCGTTCATCATCCCGTCGCTGGAGGCCTTGGGGACGGGAATCGTCATCGTGATGGGTTTATGGAACTTCCTCCTCCTGGGCTCCAGCGTGACTATAGGACTGAAGGTGGCCTTGTTGCCCAGGATCTTCTTTGTGAGTTCAGGATGCATAGGTTGAGCCTTCCCAAAGCAAAAGGCAACATCAGAATAGTTACTTGAAAGCACTTCACTGAGCGCGTAAGGAAGGGGGTCTGTATATCACCATGAAACCCTGAGGCTTTTACAGGAAATGGTGCCACGTCCCAGGGCAATCTGCAGACAGAAGACCTGACTGCCAGTGAGAAGGGGAGACCTCCCTTTTCCGACACCTTCCTCCTCGTCCCATCCCCTTTCTTGGTGCTTGCCAGGCCATTTACAGCATTCACTTCATCCACTTCACCAGTAGCTGCCAGTCCCTTGTCACCTTTTGGGGCTTTTTCTCCCTAGAACAAGCTGTGAGCTAGTTCAGTAAGCCACCCAGCTCTTCGCAGGGGACTTCAACTCGCACAGGCCCCTGGCCCAGGTCAGCCAGAGGAGGGGACGGAGGGAGGGGAGAGCCATCCCCCTCTTTCAGTAGCGAACTGTCAAGCTGGTTTACTTCACGCTGAGAACCTGCACGTTGCCCCTAGTTATGACAGCGCTCTGTACCTCTCTGAGGCCCTTCATAAGCAGCACTGAGGAAATTGTTCTGTGCCCTACGCTAATATAACCTGGAAAGCTGAATATGCTTGTTCCCCACTCAGAGAAGGTGATTTTACCCCAACAAAGAAAAGATACGCCTCGCCATTGTTGCCTTGTACCTGGAGGCCAACGCGAATCCGTTTGGTTAGGGCCCCTTCTGGGAAGACTGCCTGCACCTGAGGTACCACGGTGCTGCTCAGCACCCCGCCCTCCGGCCCGATCAGGTTGCTGTCCTGCTTGATCCGGGACACCACGGCGAAGTACTGAGGGAAATCGCGGGTGATGATGCGGCAGATGCGCTTCTTCTCGAGCTCCTCTGGAGTGTCGAGTACTGAGGACAAGAGAGAAGATGGTCAGAAGAATTCTTCTACAAGAATTTTGTAGAAGCAACACAGCAAACTTCACACATTCAAGCTTTTTGGTTTCACTACAACTTAGATAAGTATTTTCTCTAGAAATAAAGGGGGAAAGGAAACATTCCCCAGTATTTTAAGTTCAGCTAAACCAGAGAAATCAAGAAAGGAACAGACTGAACATCTAACTGAAGGGACCCTGGGACAGCAAACTCAGAACATGCTGACAAGATCCCCCAAATCAGCAGGCAAACAAGCGAGGCGGCTGGTCCGAGCCCCCTTCCATTGCACATGTTCACGCTATGGCCTAGAGCAGCGTCAAGGAAGTGAAACTCCAAATCAAGAGAGCATCAAGCCACCAGTTCAGCTTTAAGTATGTGAGTTGGCCTGTTCACTTTTCGTGTTTTTTCTCAAAGGGCTTCAAAACTGATAACCACTTCTGCAGCTCCTAGACAGCCCAAGACCACTCGGTTCTCTCAGAACGCAAGAGCGCCCGGGACTGACAGGTCCTGCCACACATGGAGCTGCTGGGAAAAGATTAGCCTGCGGATCGCCTTGTTTTGGAGGGGTGTTTGCCACGGAAGCTTTTCTTTAACACTCTGGAAAGGAGCAGTAGAAAACACAAGTTTAACCTCTGTTCTCAACTTGGCGATGGCAGATTGGCCAGTGACAGAAACTCCAGGGCAGACCAGATACGAGGTGCAGAAGAGAGTGGAAGGTAAAACTCTACTGCCCCCCGCTACAGCAGTAATGCAGGAGCAGCATAAACAACGTGTCACCCTGGATACCTTCATCCATCCCATTCAGGATCTCGTTCAGCTCGTCCTCAGTGTATTCACAGAAATGCTCCTTCCAGCTGTCCCCGTTCTCGCTGCGCAGGATCACCAGCTCTCTCTCCCGCCCACGCAGAGCAGCAAAATGGGGAATCTCCACAATCACAGGCCTGGCACAGCAATACAGCGCATTAAACGCACACGGGAGAGAGGAAGAAACAGGATTAACGGCAACTCTATTCGGTCTGCTACAAAGTGACCTGGAATTCTACCTATTTCGCTGGAATACTTTGGCATAATCCTGAGCTAGGAAGTCGCTAACACACAGGGAGCCAGGAAATGCTGAAGGACAGATGAAAAAGTGCATTCACCTCTTTCCACGGTGTGAATGGTACGATTTGGTACGATAATAGTGCTCAGCTAGGAATTTGGTGATTTGCAGTTGTCACTACTGTCTGGGTTAACCTGTGCAACTTCATTTCAAAGAGAATCTACTGTAACGTGTATATGCATAGTGGGACAAATTCTGATCTCACTTCTACTCGTGCAAATCAGAATAATTTCATTGCGATCGGTGGGCAGTTGTGTCCTGTGCCAATTTAACTTCGGCGTAATTCCACACTGTCCAATGAATTTATTCCTGATTTACACTCTGGGAGAGACAAAGGAGGTCCGAGGAGATCATTTGTTTCGGTACAGGAGATAAGAATTTGCCTGGGTGCCTTACAAGCAGATGTCAATATATGTATCGGTGTATGTGTCCATATATATACACACACAGAGCACATATGTGTACATATATCTATATTCATCTATACATATACATACGTACTCTTAGTAGTAAGAGAGAACATACAATATAGTTGTAGGTACACCTCTCTAATTGGAGGACTCACACAGGTTACCATGTACAAGGTAAAAGCCACGTTTTCTAGTATACTGCTGGTATCCAACATAGAACTCATTGATTAATCAGTCCTTGATAAGAAAAACATCTTAACATTTACAGTAGATTCCTTTTTTTTGTGTCTCACTCCAGGTTGCTTTGCTACAGACATCAAGCACGTAACTAGGAGGATTTCATGCCAAAACAAAAATGAAGGCCACAGTACTTTAAGAAAAAGATACAAACATACCACCAAAACAAAACCACATACCACAAAGGCTGAAAAATGGTCCACTAAGGGTTAGGCGTACAAAATTTCAAATGATAGAGGGGGACGGTATCATGGGCAGAACGACATAAAAAAATCATATTGCAGAAGGAGGAGAAGAATGGGGAGGTCAGCATCCATCAATTTGTTTCAAGTCTCTCCTACCCAAGGAATTTGGTCCCAGGAGGCCCCAGCTGAAGGATTCGGCTGACCAAGCTTTCTCCCTCATTAAGTGGGGGAGGAGCCGTAGGCAGATGAAGTTTACTGAGTACATCCAAAGCAGCAGTGAAAGAAAGAACATAAATAAACTTTATGTATTTTTGTGTGCCAGAACGCCAGCGCCACTGTCTGGTCCACAGAGTGGAATCAGGCTGTACGCTGAATAAGGTTCCGTCCTAGCAATGACAATTTGGAGCTCAAAATCAGCAAAATCGGCAGAATCAGCTTCATCAATTTAGGATCTTTTCTTGCTTATGGGAAGACAACGGGAGCTTTGGCCGTGAGCTAAACGGGAGCAGGATTTGGGCTTTGGAAAACATCGCTGCAAACAGTACCATAATTTTCTAACCTCTCTACCAGGACAACACCCAGAAACACGCTTGCAGGAAGGGCACAAAGACCTGAGGATGAATAAAACCCTGCTATATCCCGTCTTTGAGGTGAGGCAGCCTCCTCAGACAGAGCAACCGCTAGACAGAGAATGGGGGCGTACTGAAGGTCCGGTTGTGCGCGACAACGATAATGGGAAGACTGAGTGCGACAGCACAGTATTTCCCCTGCTCTTTCTATTTCTTCCTGCTTCTCTTTAGAAGCCACCAAGAGGTGAGAAGGCTCGGTGGCACACAGCCAGCCTGCTGGCCAGTACTGGTGATGCTAAGCGGTATCTGGTCCGCCAAAAGGCACGGCCGGCTTGCTCCGGGCATCACAGTCGCAGCGTTTCAGACCCGCTCTCGGTTTTTTCACCGATCAGAGCAACAGGGAAGGAGCCAAACCAAGTGTGTTTTCCTGTCACACTCCAAACAAAAGCAGGGGGCAGCGAAAATCTACCAGTCAACTGTTTTCTCTCCCCAAGGTCGATCTTTTAGAAGCAGCACTAAGGAAGACAGCGGCTCTGATGACTGCCCGTCGTAACAGGATTGTAAAGTAACAGGTTTGGATTGAAACGGATCTGAACTATGGCTGTTCACAGCATCGCTCGTGTTACCATTTCTGCATGAAGCCATTCGTTGGAATAGAAGGGGTTCCTTCCATCATCCACTTTTGGATGCCACAGTTGATAGGGAGAACAAATTAAAAAAAGTGTGGATAACTGCTGCTTTCAGCTGAAAATTGCTAAAACAAGCTCAGCAGCAGACACCAATCTGATCTTTCTTTGGATTTTGCAGCATAGGACAAAAACGGCCAAAAAATTCCAGGGTCGTTCTGTTGCTTAATTTAGCAATTTCAACCGCAGAAAAACCAAAGACACTGCGCTTCCCCGAGAGTCCGAGTCACTGAGAACACGACACAAGTCTCTAAAATACGCAGCAGCAACTTGTGTTGTGTGTGCAGCAGGCTTTGCGTTGGGGCTTCAGTTCAGTGCTGCGCTAGTCAGGCCTTGCGCGGAGATTATTTACATCGAGTACGACCCGCCTGCTCTGGCTGCAAAGGGGTCTGCTCCCACTGTGATACCACAACACTGAGTCGTAACTATGTCCACATGAACCATTGTGCTAGTGGTTAAAACCTCCACAGAAGCTTTGGGAGTTGTTAACTAACAACTGGTTTTGTACATCACGCAACCGGCCTGTTACAAACATCTTTTTCTGGTCAAGTCTTGAAAGAGGAACTATTTCAGCACAACTTGCAAGAGAGGAAAATCGACCGACCGTCGGTTTTCCTTCAGGAGCCCTAGGGCACCCCTTACCCAAGAAACTGAGCCCCAGACGGTCCCACTTCGATGAGGCGGCTGGCCAGCCCCTCGCCTTCCACCATGGGAGGCATGGTGGCCAGCCTGTGGCGCTTCACCAGCCGGCAGGTCACGCGGGTGGGAGCG
>NW_010393788.1:22092-30008 GCF_000710305.1 Buceros rhinoceros silvestris | reverse complement strand
CGCCCCCGGCCGGTGTCGCTTCACCAGCCGGCAGGTCACGCGGGTGGGAGCGGTGCATTTCCGCGGAGGAATAATGATGCGGAGCCCGTTATGTCTGCAGCCTCTCATGGCACCCCCGCGAGCGTCCACCATGAAACTAACCAGGAAGCTGAAAAATCAGGAAAAAAAATAGTGAGATACAAACCACACCGGAATTCCTCTGGTTCTGTTGCACATACGTAACGAACGCCGTATGGCAACACAGCGCTTTCTCGAGACGGACACACTTAGAAAAAGCCTTTCTCCCACGTGAAGCACCAAATCATGCTAAGGCCAGTTACTGATTCAGCTGACCACTGCTGTCTAGGAGCTCTTCACACCGAGTCTTCTCTTACGGTGCTGCTGTTGGCAAAAGCGCCAGCAGTCACTAGTCAACGTGTGTGCACCTGCTGGAGACAACGGCGTGCGCAACTGTCACTGCTCTGCACCTGCAAGCATCTGCATTCTGAAAGTGCACCTTCCTGGGGAAAGTGGCTCGAGCACATAAGGCCAGTTCTGATTAGAGGGGCTGTTGGGGGTTTTTTAGGCCTTCTACACAATTTTCTAGTTCTTTGATAAGCTGCAATTTCTTTTTACAAAAAGGGTTTGGATTTATTGAAAAACCAATCGGATTTCACTCTGGAGCGTGCAGATCCAAATCGTGGTACATCGCGGAGCTAGCACCCATTTATATAGGAACCAACGTGTCATTGTTGCCTGAAGAGCAAGTTTGGATCTCGGAGAGCTGACAACAGCTACAGTCACTGTGTAAGGGGATCATTTAGGGGTTTTTTTCCCCAGTTTACTTTGCACAGCAATACAACGCCCCAGTGGAAAACTCGGAGGTGCAGAAGCCATCTACAGAGAGCCCTCCTCTAGCACGAGGTAAATATTGTCTTATTTCTTTCTTTTCTTTTAAAGGGAGAAAAACATTTTGTGGGATTTCTTTAACGCTGAACTTTTTATCGTTCCATATTTAACCACCAGGTAGATTTTGGCAGATTTGTTACAACGACTGGGGACATTCTTGGACTTCATTAGTTTTTACTGATCGAGGACTTAGGATCATGCCTGATGTGGGATGGGAATGTCAGGTGGCTGGAAGTGAAAGAGCAGATGAGACCGAACGGTGTCAGGCCTACTTCTAGCCACTAAAATAGAACCACCACGCGAGGAGCCGCGGAAACGCTACTGAAGGACCTGCAATAGAGAAAAGCCCTTGTAACACGGGTACCAGCGGCAGGTAGCTCTCCTCCGTCCCCCTGACCGTGCTGGGCAAACACCTCTGCACCCATCCACTGTCCACTCAGCTCCCCACCTTTCCACATGCTGGAAAAACACAACACGCCACACACCGTGCAAGTCCCCACAAATGGATGATGGAAGGGAGCCAAAGCGCCAGTCAGAAGCACACCATGCACCACGGATGCCAGTCGTTCCCACACATGCAGCTCCTATTCTACTGCCAGTCAGATACCTCTAGGTTTTGTTTAGTGTAAAAGTCTGGGGAGTACAACCATTAGCTCATTCCTTACAGGCTGGTGTTTCTGTGGTTTTAACAGGGGGAAAGAAAGAAAAGGAAAACATAACACGGAGTGCTGGAAGAAGAGTTGCGCATTTTGATGCTAATGCCATGAGCAACAGAAATACTAACCCCGCAATTAGCAGAAGCTAACGAGCGTGCTTACTGAGGGAAATTAGCATTCACCTTTTTCACTGTATAAGCTGTCATGAACACCGTGTGTAGGATTCAATTATTCTCGTTATTGACATTAACACTCAAGATTGTGTATTTGAACCACCCTCTTTTGCTGTCGGTCACTGAAGTATCAGTGCCAGGCCATCTGTCTGTCTTAAGTCCTGCTCAGCTCATCTCCCCGGGTGTCTCTAGCAAGCCCTCGGGACGCAGGGGGTTCGTGGTGTGTGCTCAGGCCTTCAGGCTGCGACTCTCTTTCAGGTCAAGTTTGCTGAATGTGCCTGGGGGGTCAGGGCCAGGTCTGTCGGTGAGCCTACACAAGGTGGGTCAGTCATCTGCGACCAAAACCAACCAGTGCTCCAGCGCGTGGAAGAACAGGCCACGGCAAGTGGTCCATCACTGGAAGGTGGACACAACGATAACAAGTTCTCTTCTGCTCTTTTTTTTTAATGAGCACGTTTCGCGTTATTTTGGACATGCCGCACAGTCCAGCAAACAATGAATAACAAAGCACTTTCTGCCTCTTTCTCTGCCTGTTTGCTACATAACAGGTGACCTGGGTGGTGACACTGCTGTTCCAGGACTGGAAGAGCTTTGCTGTTTCAAAGGACTGTGTGTATCCGTATACAAATAAATCATACAAAACGAATGCAGGACGTAAAACGCTGTGTTCTGAAATGTGCGTTTAGGAAAGTGAAAAAATTGCATGACTAATATAAAGGAAATGTAAAACACCAATTATTTAGCTGCCCACGCGCACACACATTCTTTTCCTCTCCCTAATGTTCCTTTTACCGGGTGTTGTTAAGTGACAAGACTGACATACCAAGAGATTGTACTCAGACAAACAAACCAACCCAGCCGATGAAGCCAGCGCTCTGGGAAGTGGCACCTTTTCATTACAAATCCCACGGTCAAAAAGACAGACAGACACAACAGGAGTAGCCCTAACATCACATATCCTGCCTGCAGGTGAGGTGTATGGGTGCTTCTCTTACTGAATGGTATATTATAATGATAATATTAAAAACTAAATAAAAAATTATAAGAAACCAAAATGCCAGGAACTTACAGTTCCCATAAGTCTTTACTGAAACTCCACATCGATGGAATAGCTGTGATTTTCAAAGGGGTTAAAAAAGGTGTAATGAGGCAGGAAAACCTTAGCACAGACAAGTTGTGGTTAGGAGAAATGAGCTAAAACTGAGGACAGGGAAAACAATAGAAACAGGAGAAATCTTCTGGACAGCTGATAAGCAGGAAAACACTCCTGTGAGCCAGTTAAAATGAAGATGGGCAAAAGAAGTGAACAGATCGATCCAGCACTGCATCAGAACTGCTCATGTGGAATTACCCTGGTTTAGTCTCTACCCACGCTCATGGGAAAGCTATCGGCAGGATGAGCGAATAAAATAAAAAAACAGATGTGACAGCGCTGGGGGGTGAAAGAAAATCCTTCTTGTGTGACGTGGAGGGGGTCACAGCCCGGGGTGGCTGCGAACGCAAGCGTGCTGGCACTCAGACGTGCTCCTCACCCTGCAGAATCCTTGGCAGAGCCATGCAAACCTCGCACCATCAAGAGTCTTTCGACAACAGGCACCAGTTCTTTGAACACACCAAACCACTTTCACAGGGTCAGTGCGGGCAGGGTTCTTCTCCCAACCTAGCTAGCGGCAGGCACGCATGCTCTCGCCAGGTAGCAGGAAACAGTAAGAAGCTCTTGACTAGGGCACATTCATTGTAGACACATTTCAGAACTTTTCTGCGTCCATTATCTTAATTTTGAAAAGAAACTGGGAAACGAGGAGATAGCAGCATTCAGTGTTAGTCGCAGTGTGGAGAAGCAGAAACAAACAATCAGGGTGCTTCAGCCAAAGTGAAGGGTTCAGCTGGAGAAGGAAAAGCGACAGAGGCTCTGAAATTAAGAAAAAAGGCCTTGGTCCAGCTCCCGCTGAAGTCCACAGCAAGTCATTAACTCCCTCAGTGTGCTTCCCACTGGGTGGTTCTGTGTGGCTCAACCATGCCATACAGAACCAAGGCAGAATCCACATTCCAGGAGGACAAAAAACATGATCCTACTCAGGAAACCACTGCAGTAGTAACTTACGGTAGCGTGCTCCTCACTGCCTTAGAGAGACTGAGTGACATGGCCTACAAATATGGGGCTTTACTCTGGGTTTCCATAATTTTGCACAACTGAATATTTAAGAAGATTTTCCACCTTCCTGCAGTTCTGTGTTAGAGGAGGTGAAGAGGTTCTGTGCCCCTAAACACTCCGTTTGCCAAGTGAAGGTCGGCTCCTTTGGGAAGGAAGCGCTTCAGGTGTCTGTGCAGGCTGCACCATGCCAGGGGTTCACCCACGGAGTAAGGGAGGTCACTCAGAAAATGCACGTGGCATGATAATTTAAATACACTGGTCTGTGCTTCTGTTCCACTAGATCCACTAGGTTAGCTGAAGCTAAACCTACCTACCTTGGACTGTTTTGGGGCGGGTCCTTTCTTTTATTAATATTAAACCATGCCACCATCAGAGAAAATGCGTTGTTAATAAAATCAGCGGTTACAACAGTCTAGGAACGTATAAGGAGCTGCGTTAAGATTTTTGGCAGTGGATTTATTACGTGTCCAGTGTCCTTTTCTTACAGAGGACATAGCAGATGGGAAAAGCGAGCACTTACTTAGAGAAACAGGGCCCTGTGTAACTGTTACTGCTAGTCAGAGGAGATTTTTTTTTTCTTGTGGCTAACATGCACTATTAAAACACTAAAGCATCCTGAAGTGAGGTAAAAGAGGAGGATAAATAGGGTGGGTAAGAAGTGCAATGTATTAAAGAAAGAAATGATGCAGAAGTTCACCTGCTGTTGTCATGATCAAGACATGGAGAAGAGCATCTGCAATAGAATAGATGATTTAACATCAAAAAGGAAAAGAAAGGGGAAAAAAGAATGAGTTAAATGAAATACTGAAATACTGGAAGCAATGAAACAGATTTCTAAATGAAACACATGAACATACATATACTCATTACGTGGGAGAAGGCAAGGATGAGTAGGGAAGAGAGGCCGACAGAAACAGCCTGGCTTACACGTGGCTGCTCCCGCTGCAGCAGGAAAGTGGGGTGACCTGGTTTCTCTACACTCGTGCTCAGACTGAGGTCAGATCCCTGAAATGTCCATTTAGGTCATTGTTCAGAATCCCAATAAGGGACATGCTGCCTGGCTGAGGTATCCACATCCAGAACTTGGACCACGGTCTATCACAGGGTCAGCCCGCTAAGGTCATTCCAGCCCGGGTTTCTGGTAATGCCAGAAACCACCATTTCCTTGTCTCCACATGCCCTAGCACTACGTTCTGTCCATGTTTCTTGTCCTCCGTTTGCTCTGCATGGCAGAATGAGAGATTGCAGCCTTTCAGCTGGACCTGCTCAGGCTCTCAGCAGTGTCTCTCATGGCCAGTTAGTTTTCTGAGGCCGCTCTTGATTACATTCAATCTCCTTTGCCATTTCCTTCCACGGACACAAAGAGCGATTTGCTGCTTGTGAAACACACGTGCTCTTTATCCGTGCTGGAACTTTCAGAATAAAAGGCACAAAGGCTACAGCAGAATTTGAAATCCTTTAGACTTCCCAATTTCTGAAATGACTATCAGCTGGTCGCTGCCAGGTCCTGTTTCCCTAACTGTTTCCAGGAAAGTCATCGCATGTCAGGGAAAACAATCATATGGGTTCAAAATACAGCATTTGAAATATATTTGTTTACCTTGTTAGCAAGGATCCAGCCTCCTTTTTTGCAGACATGCAGCTAAGAATGATAATTCACATTATTTGTCACAGTTTGAGCTGCCCACTCCCTCATCCTTCTCCCTTTCACTGACGGAAGCAACAACTTGCAGAAAGGTAAGTTCACTATCGATAATATCCCAGCCGTTTAGTTTTGTCAGAGACAAGCACTGATACACTTGGACCATCCATGAGTCACATAGAACCTTCTTCATCAAATCATATAAAAGAAAGCAGTCTCGTTCATTAACTGGGAGCAGTCAGAGCTGGAACGCCAGCAGAGCTGCTCTGATACCAAGTTAATAACAAAGCATGATCCCAAAGCTGCTCCCTCGCAGAGCCGTGGCCCTGACACCCCGCCAGATCTGCCTCTCTCACCTACAAACCTTTGCGTACCTGCCAGCAAAATGCTGAGAAGCATCAGCTGTGCAACTCCACTGTGGAAACTTCTTTCACTGTTATCACCAGAAGCCAGGTATGAAAATACATATAATTTACACTTTAAAATCTTAGTCAGTCTTATCTTTCCATTCACACCTAACTACTGCGAGTGGTAGAGACAGAAGAACACTGTCGAGCAACGTCTAACTGCTGCAAGCGGAAAGAAATCTTTCTGTTCAGTGGGTTTTTGCCTTCCAGCTTAAGGAAAACAGAGGTGTTCTCCACGAGGGGATATCGTGAGGCATGACGCACATTAGGCCTGCTGCCTGCACCAGTGCCACTCTCAAAACGCGTCAGCGGGGAATTATACCTAGTATCTCCTCATCCTGTTGGATTTTAGCACCCAAACTTCGTGGCACGTTCAGAGATCCTGCGCTTTGCTCCGTAGGTAGGACCACCAGTTTTCTCAGGAGAAGTCAGTGTGTTGGCTGAAGGGAAGTTTAAATGCAGGAATTCATACTTTTTCCTTCAGCCAATGTGTTCACAAACTGCCAGCTGTGCTAAACGACCAGGAGAGGTTTATGCAGAGATGGTAGCAGCAAAAGAGTGTCACCTCTTTCTTTAAGAATTATCTTCTTGTTTTCGAAATGGCTGCCAAGGACTCTGACCACAGATCTTGCTTTTCTTGCCTTATTGATGAAATCATCAACATATTGAAGGAAAAATTACATTTACATATTAAATGGAGGGTCAAAAAACACTATCCCCTTCTGAAATTCCAGAGACAGGAGAAGTTTTGGTGAGCTCTGCAAAGGCTGAAATATTTGCCTGAGGAATTCCACACCAAGAGAACAGTTCTCTATAAATGCATCCTTCTGCCTGGGGGTGTTGCACCAAAACACTTCCCTGCAACGGGAGGTCGTAAGACCCCACCAACAATTAGCAGGGAGAGAATAGCGTCATTTTGTCCTCGGATTGCCAACTCTATAAAACCCGTCTGAATTCTGCACGCCACCGGTCTCTCGGGTAACACTGAGGCCATGCCCCTGCAGCGCTGCTCGTTCGTAAGCCCCCAGGAACAGCGTGTGCCTGTGGCTGAAGGAGGGTGTAGGTGACCAGAGGGGTATAAATGACAGATGGGTTTGGTGGTGTTCTGGTGAAGCGAACGCCACAGTCGTGCACACAGTACTTGTGCAGTTGTTCCACGTTTAAACAAGGGAAACTCTACTGGTCAATGCTTTTTCAAAAAAAAGAGGTAAAACCAAGCTGCACCCCAACAGTTTGTGGTAACTTAATGGCTCGGACAAATCTAAGCAAGATAAAAACAAAGCATTGAACAGTCTTTTCCAAAGGCTGAGAAATTTATCACAATATTTAGGAGCAAGTTAGCTGGAATGTATAAAAAGACAGACATAACTGGTGTTAAATGTCACTGTTTCACACAAGGCTGCAGCCAGCGTTGCTCCTGTTAAATCAGATAGTCTCATCCTACCACTAGAGCCCTGGCCATCCTAACAGAGCTAGCCATCACTACTATTTTTTTAAATTTAATCACAAAACGATTGCACAGCCAAGAACTAAATGCCACTCCCCTAGGAAGCATTCAGCTCATGCTCTGGTTGGAAAGATCTCCCCTTCGGAAAGTGATCAGGACTACACCCTTTGGGAGAAGCCTGACAGTCGTTTAGGGCTGGAATAACGCCCCAGAAAGGTTTGACAGTGTGCATACATATCTATAAACATGTCCATACCATACACAGGGAGTGTTTTCATGCCATTTGTTAGTTTTAGAGCTCAAAATCCAGACAACACTGGTCACAGCCAAATATCCTGCTACCACCTAACAAACTCCTCAGAGATGTCGGTTTGCAGTCGCTGTTACGACAGTAGTGTTCCTCTCCGAGACCAGGACTGCCTGTCAGTCCACATAGTAGTTTTGAAAGTTAAGGACTGTAAGTCTGTTGCAAACTCATTTGAGAGTAACAAAAAAATCCTTGGGGTTTTTTTTAGCAATGATGACAAACACTGGAGTTGGTCTTCCCT
>NW_010393788.1:0-21997 GCF_000710305.1 Buceros rhinoceros silvestris | reverse complement strand
TTCCCTAGCACAGGAAGTACACACCATCGGGAGCCATCAGCTGGCTCAATCACTATGACTTCTGAAAAGGCCCTGTACTTATTTCTCCATAAAATCCTCACGGACGCCTGTGTGCGTATCTCAACGACCTTGTTCACTCCTCTGGAGCTCAGCTGGAAGCTCGCTGACTTGCCGTGAGTTCAGGGGATGGGTTTGGTACGCAGGCTTAAGAGAGGAGAACGATCGATTGACAGCTCGAGGAGGCAATGAGTTCAACTCTAACTCCCAGGTAAGCATTAGCTGAAGCTGCAGCCACGGCAGATACTCTCATTCTCTCTTTTTTTTTTTTAGGATAATGCTAATGGATACACTCACCCTGAATGAATAGGGCTGGAAGAAAGAGCCACATTGTCCAAGTTTTCAGGGCCCCAGCTTAGGCGATACGAATTCCTTTCAGCTTCTTTGGCCAGAGTTGTTACCTTGGTAAGCAAAAAACCCTCCTTTTTACTACAACAGAATCGATTAATCAACCAAACAATAAGAAGATGTATTTGTAGTGCCTAAAGCATTTAGACAGTTTTGAAAAGAAAATACAGGAGCAATAATAGCGTTACGGTATCAGAAACCCCTCACTGCAGCATACTGTACTTGCTCAAAGCAATCCCGTGCTAACGGTCCCAGTGGGATAAATGCTGTGATCTCCCAAAGGGGCATTTCTAAATCTTTTGTTTTTTAACTAGGAGCATGCTTCAGGAGAGAATCTTTGAGGACAATGCCCTTGAGGTCATCACATCACCTGAATATTTAGCCCGAGGGCTGCTGGCATCATTGGAACATCAGGTAAAATGGAGAACGTGATAAAGACAGTCCCCGGAACTGTATTGACACAGATAATTTATTTTGGAAGAGGGTTTCACAGAATCACAGAATCATCTGGTTGGAAGAGACCTTTAAAATCATCGAGTCCAACCGTTCACGCTGCGCTGCCAGGGTCCCTAAAATTCATATCGCACAGCATAAACTATCAATGAGAATTAGAGACATTTCTCTTACAGAAAGCAGCATACACCACATGGCATCGTTAGTCCCCTCTGAACCGCAGCCTCTTTACATCCTTTCCCTATTTATCCAACCAATAAGCGAACTTCAGAGGACCGGCTTACCTGCTGGCTGGGGATGACGACGGTCTCGTCGATCATGGCGCTGTCCCTCAGGTAGGAGGCATGGCTCAGCGTGTGGGACCTGTCTGAACTGAAGGATCGCAGGCTGGTAGGTTGGTGGGATGCCATAGCAAGACATCAGCAGCACAGATGATGTTGTAAAGGTGTCATGGGAGATCGAGTGGGAGAATGAAAAAAGCGTGCTATTAGCGAGATGATGCAGCTTCCAGGGGGAGCAGAGGATAGGCACAGGGGGAAACGGAGCTTTACAAATCTGCGTTACGCTTCCTTCCCAACCAAGGGCCACAAAGTCATTTGGCTGATTTATTCAATTTAAAAGGCAGAACCTAGAGACTAATCTAGGTGACAGTTTATTTTATACTCACAAATACTTTACACCTGGCTTTGTGGCATGTTAGTTTCCTTACAATACAGAGCGTGGGTTTCTTTTAAATAAGGCTCTTTGGAGAAGTGCTCTCTCCTGCTGCGTCACACCAGCAAACAGCTACGGCAAACCAGACTGCTAACATCTGGAGGAAAGCTGAAACGACTCTTTCTGAAGCTGTGTTACGATCTACTCTCTCTCCCCTCAACACTGTAAATAAGCTTGGTGTTGTCCCCTGGAAGGTACACACAGCGAGGTGAGTTGTGGCCAGCCGCAAGCTCCTGGGTCAAACAACACTCTTCCTGTGTGCCAACAGCAGCTTTAGAGCGGCAGCCCAAAGGCGAGCACTGTTCTCTTTGTAAGTACACACAGCTCCACAGAAAACCGGTTGCTGTAGCAATGAGAGATGCGAGGCAGTAAATAAGCAGCTTCCAAGCACTGGCTCAGAACCTAGCTGCAGTATCGGCTAGCAAAAAGCAAAGTCAAAGACAAGTAAGACACCACAGAAGGACATACTGAGGTAAACGGGGTTGCTGCTACCAAAACCACTAGTCCTGTCCTTTCAGTATGTACTAGCAGCAGTGTGACAACAGTGAGTTTTGGTGCCAGCTCCAGCTGCTGTACGTGTGTCTGTGATGCTGTTCTCTGTCTGGAGGGACAGAGTGCATACAGCTGAAGGAAGCGGTTCCACATCCGTGAGCGGTCCTCCTGCTGACACACACGGCAGCTGAACAACAGGCCGTTTATCTAGACAGGCGGGTTTTAAAGGATCATTCACTTCTGGCAGCGAGCAATGAAAAAGTCACGTGTACGATAGAGATTCGAGTGCTTCAAACACAGATCTTGTTGGCAATCACATTGCACCGCCTGATTCAGAGCAGTCAGCCTTTTTTAACAATAGCTACAGTCACTCCATCATTTTTTGATCCTTTTTTATAAGCAGATGGTTATCTGAATTAGAAATACATGACACTGAAGAATAATCCCTGCTATTGATCACTGACTTACACCAAAGGCCTATTTAGATGGATCGTACGACACTGAAAGCAAAGACAGGTATCAGACGAGTATCAGCCTCGGGGAAGTCGTGAGAAAAAACAAACCAACAACAGATCACCTCTCTTACATGTCATGAAATGTCTTTCATGAGACATGTAAGGCTGGCGTCATTGGAATTGTGCATTTCCGGCATAAAATTCTGATTGCGTTACAACAACCAACAGAATTTCCATAGGGAGAGAAGTTCACCCTCACTGTCCACATACAACATTTCAGGAAAAAGAGTTACAAAAGGGAATCTTGACTGGCAAATATTTTCGTCGAACATTTCAGTGGGGGCAGAGAACCCCGTGCTTGTTCACACCAAGAGTACTTGGGTGAACATGTGTCCTGTGGCTGAGAAATGACCCTCGGTAGCAGACCCCATTTGCCATCACGATCCTTTATTGGCTTCAACATCTGACTCTTGCTGAGCTGCTTCGCTGCGCCATGCAATGCTGGTAGGACGGTCACCACCCAAGCTGCAGGCTCTGCTGTTCAGCTGATGCCATGTCCCGGACGGACTCAACGGAAGAACGCGGGCACTAGATCTGACTGCTTTCTCTGTGGTGATGTTGTCCGTGTGCTCCTGCGAGCACCCGGCACTGCGAGCACCACCACTGCAGTAGATCCACTCTGCACAGAAGCTCTAGCAACTGCCCAATACATTGAGGCTATAGACTTTATCTACAGGCAAGGTATGCACAAGCACGGACTGAGGTCTGTGCTTCTGGGACTTAAAAATAAGGGCACTGCCAGAACCAACAGTCCCATTACAGAGTGTCGTGGCACTGAGCGGAACTTGTTGTTTATTATAGTCATAAGTGTAGTCCTACTGTAGGAAGTCTTGCCGAGGTTGTTTCAGAAGCTGGGAACAGAGCCTGGTATCACTGAAGCTGTACCAATTGAAAATGGTTCTCTGTGTAAAGACTGAAAGCCATTCTCACACCTGCCTTAGCCCAGAGAGGTGGAGGGGACTTACAGTGAAACAGGGTCTTTTCAAATACTGGTGACCTGGTATGGCCCCAGTCAGTGCTGGCTCCCAGTATCCAGAGGGATAATCCAGCTCATGGAGTCCCTGCTCTCCGGTTTTTATTCTACCACCGTGTCTCCACACAGAGAAAGGAAATGGTGATGGTGACTGGAGGACAGCTACCACTGCTGTCATCTCGTGCACCTTCCCCGACCCTTGCTCACAGCATCTGTGCAGGAATCGGGGAAGCTGCTGTGGGACAGTGGCTATGTCATGCTGTGACCTTCCTAGAGAGGGAGTACCGTTGGGTCATTGCATACTGCTTTGGGACCGTAACTCTCTCCAACAGCAGCGGCGTTCAGGGAGTGCTCCAGACCAACTCTGCGCCACACAGCAGCCCTCCAGAATGGGTGAAGAGAGACAGGTGCCATCACAGGGTATAGAGACAACACGAGCTCATGCTGTGTCGTACCTACCTGGGCATGGTGCTAACGAAAGCGTATGGAAAAGAATGAGGGGGAGAGAGAAATAACATAAACAGGGAAGATGGTTACAAAAGAAAAAGGTATGTTTTCAAATCAAATTGTTTATTGCATAAGATTACATGAGTCTGGACTGCTGACACGATTTTGCCTCACCGCGTTTCCTGGAAAACCACAGGCAGCATAAGGCAATGGAAATCACGTTAAAGCAAAAGCAAAACAATGTAAGCAGTCCCTGTGAACACTCTTACAACCCGTAACCTGACAGCGACACAACAGGAGACCATGGACTTAGAAAGGTGGACTTTTTCCTTCCTCCCTTTACCTCTTTGCCTCATTTCAATATAACCACGCTTGCTACAGGATGTAACCTGCATACAAGGCAAAATAAAACACATCGATCACAGGCCAGTGAAAATCTACTGAAATCCAATGACTATTTACAATAGTCTAACTGGGAACAGAATCTCGCCTAACACTTGCCTGCACAATCACTTCTATGCACCACCTTAGAAGTAAGGAAGAAAAAACTTTGTTGCCATGGAGAGCATGTGATAAAAGGTTTTGATTTTTAAGCATTCTGATGTGGTCCCTAAACATCCTGTTGGACCTAAAAAGCCACACTGTCACTTTGTTTTCAGGGGATTCGCTGGAGCCCTCTGAAAGGCAGCAAAGACTCCAGCCTTGCGAGAGCTGAATGCTGTGGGATTTCCTGGTGCCGGGAGGCAAACTGAACTGCTTCCCGACATCTTTTGTTCCAGGAGCCATTCACAGCCTACTGAAGGACACAGAACGGATCCCACTGACTGCTCGGAGCTTCGGAACCTCTGCCAGAGTAACAACCTTGGCTGGAAAATGAGGTAGGGTAAAAAATCCTGCTGTTGCCAGGAACGCAATTGTTTTCCCCCTGCTGTGAACCCCAAGTCTAAAGGCAATAAGTTCTAATTCTTTTCTCACTCACTGACAACACAAACACTGTGCTGACGATGTACTCGTTGCCAACCCAGTGCAGAATGACCAAGCCCGTTGCTGCCTGCCTCGTCTCTAGGGGCAGCACACTCCTCTCAACAGTCGTCTACTAAAACATCCTGTCCACCCACACCACCATCAGCACTCACGACAGGAGGAGATGGGGATGAGCCGTAAGCCCTCTCCACAGACCGCCAGACCCTGACACAAAGCCAGCAAAGCTGTGCCTTTTCAAGAACCAAACAAGAATCACAAGCAAATTCTTCACTATTTTCTGGATATGGTATCAGTGCCAAGAGTATTCATTGCTGGACTGGTCAGGACATACTCCTCCTGACCACACTTTCCTCTGCAAGGTGGCAGCTAGCACACTGACATAGCTGATATGGAACTGTCACCAGGTGTGTCCCATGTGTCCCTTGAGATAAAGGCCCCGAGAAAGAGATTCCAAATGCTTACAACAAAAGCTGTGCAGAATTATCAGAAGACAAGACACGTGTCCAGGCAAATACCTGTCAGATCGTCCTCCTTCCAAGCTGTACCTGAGGTAGTTCATACCGTCCAGGAACTGGCTGCTGGGTAAAGAGTCATCTCCCAGTTCTCGGAGGTCTTCTGGCCTAAGGTACTCTCCTCCATCTCCTGTCATTGTGTCGTCTCCTTTAAAGCAATCACAGAAGGGACAGAGGTGAGCGCACGCAGAGGTCTCATTTCACTGACGTGTGGGGCTGGCACAGTAAACACGAAGGCATTCTCCACTCGGGAAACACTGCAAACCACAAGCAATTAATGTATTTAATGAGACTGGCACATCAAGCAAGACTTTAAAAAAAACCAAATAAAATCCGAAACCAAGGTGATTAATCAATTAGATTTAATCTAATTTTTGCTGTTGCACATACTGGTAAGGGCCAGATTTCCGTGGTTCTCTCTGAAGTGTGGTCTCTGCTCCTTTACCCATGTCAGCGCTCTGGTCACAGCTATGCTGTGTCACAGCCCGACAGCTTGTGACTGAGTACAGCCACGGACTTGCCTGTAAGCTATGTGTGTGCAGCTGGAAAGGTGGTTTCTGCGGCCTTACGCCTGTGGATTGCAAATCCTAAAGTAAAGTCTCCATTGTACAAACTCCACCTCACACGAAGCTGTCTTGCTTGTGTGCCAACATCCTTGTGCAATCAGCAAAAAAATCCTTATTTCTGAAATATGGCAAGATCCAGAAACTGCGAATACGCTCGCGTGCCTATCCGCATTAATCAGAAGAGTGATTCGTAATGAATCGGAGCCTAAATGATCATTTGGTATCTGACAGTGAACTTTTTGCATATATTCTGAGTAACGGAATTTGACTATTTTTTTTAGGTCCAAATTTTCCCCAGGAAATCCTGCCCATGTGAAGTCACAGTTTGCTTTTCCCCAGCAGACTAACAAAACAGATTACACTGCCGAACAACATGGAGATGTTTCTCCTCCTTCCCATTCACAACACGGGTTCCCTCCCCAGTTTCTGCCTGCAGTTTCCAGTCACTTTCCCAGCGGCCTGAGCCTGCTGGAGGCTCACTGCAGCCCGCAGAACCGTGCACCATGACCCTACGCCACTGCTATCTTCAGGCTGTCTGTGCTGCATGGGCAAAAGTCCAGAGCCTGACATGAAGGGGAGTCCAACTGTCACACCAGGGCTACACCTTCCAGCTGCAGTAATTCACCCTGATACGCTGGGAGACACGGAGGATTGCGAGGGTCAGGCAAGTGGTGTCCATGTTGTTTCAGTCAGAATCCGTGCAGGCATCAGGACAGTTGCCTCTTGTGTGATTTAAAGTCTTAATAAAGCAAAACTGCAACACCCGGTGACTGTTACTGCTGCTGTTTCTGGTAGAGCACCTTCCGCCTCTGCCCTACAAAATGTGGTTGGTGTCACGAGCTGCAGGAGCAGTGCTCACTCCAAAGGAAGAAATCTCAATATTTGTTTTCATTAAACAGATTGAGCTAGTTTCTGCAACTTCATGTTTCAGCTAATAAAGAAATATTTTCTAATTTGTCATCTAAAACTAAGTAACTTTTTTGTATACGCAAATATTATATCTAAAAACAAGGGTGAAATCTTTTCTGTAGAACAACCAAAGCTCTTGAAAATTCCATCTGCCCACATGAAGGGGGAGAAACTGGGCACAGTTTCACAGAAAACAATAAAAGGCATTTAATCATCGAATGTTTCCGGCCTTCTGACAGATGATGCCTCCTGTTTCCTGGGAATGTCACATTACAAAGCAGGGGCTTACTGAAAACTTGGAAGACATTAAGGGGATGCTGTTAATCAAACAGTAAAAGGAATCTCGAGTTACATTTCAAATAAGCTAGATACTCATAATCACGCCAGACATTCCATCTGTAATTGAAACAAAGGCAAAATCTTCACCGCTTTCATCACACCCACATCCGTCAGGGAAAAAAAGTCCAAACTCTCCTCTTATTTCAGCTTTGGCCTCTCATCTAAGAGCTGTCGATAACGGGTCTGAGCAACGCTAGCTGGTTGACGCGACGCGAACGTCTGCCAACAGTAACAAGAGGACCCGCGAATGTTTCATGATGTCTTCAGAACATGCATCTGCTGGTAACGCAGCTTCCTTGCTCCCAGACTAGTCTTGAGGGAGTGAACTAAAAGTTACCAAGACTCATTCATCCTGCCAGAAATACCGTCACTGAAAGATCTAACACAGCCGTACTGCCGAGCCTGGCCAATTCAAACGGACAGACAGGTTATCTGCCGAGAGGAAAGGACACGTTCAGCTGACCCCGAGCTTCTTCAGCAGCACATCTTACCACACGGTAGTTTTATAGCAGTGCAAGAAATTACCCTTTTAAATCATGCTAGAAGCGATTCACCTGCCTTCACATTCCCCATCGCGTGAGTGGCAGTTGTGTTTTCACCACTTGCTGAGCAGTTCGTGACAAACGCAGCACTTGACACTGATGCTCCATGGTGACACGAAGCTTCCTGGGCCCACTGCGCCTCAGCAATCATCTGGTTAGTCCATTAATCTGGTTCCAGAATACCCAGCGACAAGAGCCCACCCAAAAGCATACGTTTGTACAGGTTTGCAACTCCCAGGCTTCTTCCTTTTCTCCTCAGAAGGAGGACAGAAAAGAAACCAAAAGAGAGCAACCACTGGAGGCAAGACACTGGGTAGAGAGGCTGAGAGGATGTATCTGCTCCTTCAGTGACAGTCTGGCTGGACACACAGGGTTCTACCAAACCCTCAGAACTGGAGACCCCCGCTGGTATTGCTGACTTTACGACTTTGTTTTCTCGAATTCTACCAAAGGGAGCGGTATGTCCTACCTCGAGAACTGACTCAATCGCGCAGCAATCAGGAAGCTCTGAGATCAAACCTGCGTTTTATAAAGCGAAGTGACACCTATAAGACAGCAGCTTTGAGGCCCCCGGCCACAGGCAGTTCTCAGCGCGTCGGTTCTGCCTCACAGGAGAAGGGTTTCATTAACGCTTCCAAAACAGACCAGCTTTTTTTCCCAGAATTACCCTCTGGTACCAGGGAGCTACGCAAGCGTTTGGTCAAGTAAGCGGTTTAACGTTTCACCACGCTGTTCTGGATATGCATCTACAGAGTCAACTCAACCAGGGAAGCCCCAGCAACCGCAGTTCCCACCATTCCTTGACATTGCTTTAAATTCCCTGTAAAATAGGAAATTTCCTCACAATATCAAACGCACTAGGCACTAGGGAGGAAAGCTTGGGCTAGGGCAGATGTCTAGGACTCCCAACAAACCTGCTGACCAGGGCTCTGCATGTATTTCAGTGAAAAAGCCATATCCAGCAGCTTTAACGACAGGTTTAGATCAGATGGATTACTCAAAAATACATTTCCCCTTTTCAACATGCTGATTATGATTTACTTCAATGAATGAGCTATTGTAGGTCTCTCCTGTAAATTCAGTCTCTGAAGAAAGTAAGTCAGTGCTCAGCAGTGCTCACAGAGTAGCAGTTTAGGACAGAATGTGGGTAATCACAGCAGCGTCTCCTGGCCCTTATTCCTGCGCTGCGCTAACCCCTGTGGGTCTGTAGTTTGGGTCCTGCCTACACATGTCTCTGACATCACTTCTCATTGCTGAGCTGGTCCGTTCTACTCTTTGTCAACAACACTGATGCAAATGAAAACCAGCAGTTCCTTTAACACTTTTGCCAAAACTTTTTGCGCGCTAACCCCAATCTCCTATTTTTCATGACTACAACATGACACGTGAGCAATCGTTAGCAATCCTACCCCTACACAAATAAAACCATTTCATTGCTTTCCAATGATGACACCAGACCTTTCTTCAGGGGAAAAAAAGGGGGGGAATTGTAAGTAATCTTAACAATCCCACATACAGGAGAGCAGCTTTCCAGAGAAGACTCTCCCTTCCCCTTGGATGACCTTGGTAAACTGTACCAGCAGGAAACTCTTTGCATAACATACCTAAGGGAAGTTTGAAGAATCAACTCTTCATTTCCAGGTTTAATTAAGGAAAGTTACTCCCTAAGTCTTCCAGCTAATTAAGCCACTACTCAGTGGAATTCTGTGCGTGTCCATCAGCAGGGAATTCTGCCCGGACTAAACCGCCCCCAGGAAATACAACATCATGGCTTAGCACCGTTTCCTGCTGTTACTGGGACGTCCCTAAGCGGTGCGGTAGTTCACCGGTAGTTGTTGCTGAGGCAAGGGACAGCAAACCCTGCTTTTGCATGGGTACTCTTACTGTGAGCATGTTTGAATGATTTGGTATCGCAACTGTGAGTAACCTTTAAATCTAAAAAAATTAGCAACTCTGTGAGCGGAAAAATGCAGCAATCTGACACGGGGCCATTACCATATGTGGGCATTAATGTGTATTTTACTTCATAAAGCACTTAAGGACACACGACACTGCTTCCACTGATTCTTCGGATTGTGTGATTCCAACGGATCTTTGAGACTCCATTGACTAACTGCACATCATCATTCACTCAACATTTGCCTCTCCCTTTGTCTGCAGTGCAAATGCGGGGACTGACCTTTCTGGTAGCCCTCTCAGGGGCACGCCGCCCCTGACAGCGGTGTCTCACCTTCCACTGCAGCCTTCCTACACCCTTCTGCCTGCAAAAGCAGCCTGGCCGAGCAGTAACTTGTCAGAACAAACAGATTAGTCTTCCGCCAGCTCAGTTCTCTGGGTTGGTTCACCACACGGTGAAACTTTTGTGCTGACATAACAGTGGATGTGCGATAGTGTGCTCAGAGGTGTAACAACTTCTTGCAGCAGCCAGAACTGAGTCTCCAAGAGACAGCGAAACCAGAGCTTCTGCAAATGAACTGGACTGAAAACAGAGCAGGAGCTGAGGCAGGAGGCCCAAAGAGACATGCACGAGAGCTCTTCAATGACTGTTTTGGTTGGTCTTGGACCCTCTATATACAGCACTACCCTTCCTGTACTCTCTCAGGTGGGAGTCACAAAGATAAACCATCGGCAGGTTGTACAGCTCCTTCACCACAAAAATAGCACAGGGAATGAGTCCAGAGGAGCAGCAACCTGCTCCGCACACAATATTAACGTGGGAGAACAAAAAAAAAACGTTCCTGTGACAAGTACCAACCACCTTAGGAATTTTCCCAACATCCTGAATGTTTTGCCTGCAGAAAGAGGTTTTACAAGGACAATGGCACCAAGGGCTTTAGCCATGACCAACCTGCAGCAGGATCGCAGAGGTGCTGTCAGTAGGAGCAGCAAAGTGCTCCCAGAGCACGGTATCTGCTGGCTGTGACAATCAGGAGGTGTCAGAGGGTAACAGAGAGCAGAGACTGTTAATTCACAGCACGGAAGAGCATTAGTCATGCTGGACAGCCAGGGTAAGCTCTGCCAACATATTCAAGGTACAGGTAATCAATCGTGGATTTTCTGGCTTCCCTTCTTCCTCCCACCCTTCTGGAGACACACACCCAGTCGCCCGGCAGCAGTAATGGCCAGAGGCAGTGTTAGGCACCCAGATTAAAGCAAATCCTTGTGTCTTCAATACAAAAAAATAAAACAACCCGAGTTAAACAACACCAGAAAGTTAGTACGTCTCACTCCACGAGCTTCTGCTACCAGCACCTGTGCCACTATATGCTTCACCGTCACTGAAGCGCTCATCGTCAGAGTGCTTAAAGGCTGCACAACACATAAATTGGATTGAGAGAAGGGACACCCAGGAGCAGAAAGACATACGAGGCTTTGTGGGTTTGAAGATGGTTAAACGGTAGTTCAAAAGATTCAACAAAGCGAACAGGAGGCTACAAGCAATTTAAAGGTCATTTATCACAGTAATTACGCAAGTACCCGAATGCTTCTCAAACAGCAAATGTAGCAAAAACACGCCTGAGAGAAACCATTTCACTCATCATGATGCAGCAGACAGTCATTTCTTTTGAATCACACTCGTTTGCTTTTGCTTGCAGCTTTGCAAGCATTAAAAACCCAGCAGTATCTGGAGGCTAAGCGCCGCATTTCCTCCGGAGTGTAACACGTTTAGCAGCACAAATCCCATTGCAAACCAACAGGAGCACCCGCAGCTCGGAACACTAACGCCATTAACCGCCAGCACCAGACTTCCTCGCACGTTGTTCCCTTATGTCAGGCCGCGTGTGTCTGTGATTTGTGCCAGCACTCTCCTCACCTTTCACCTTTTCTAACGCAAGGGTTTCGCCTGAGGCAGGACTCTTCGGTAGAGGTGTCTGAAATAGGTGGCACTGATCCAAAAACTGTACTGCTCAAATTCCTCCCTGGGCGGGGTCGAACCCAGCTTTGGGACAGCTTCTCATTTAAATTTTAAAACCTGAGGTTGGGAAGTGTTCCCCGGTGTGATTTGGTTCAGATAAGTTTTTTCTGGAAAAGAGGTGGGGGGCCAGGGCTTTGGTTTGGGTCGACTTTTGGCATCTTTACTCAAATGCCACCACAACTACATCATGTAAAAGGTAGACCTCCATTCCAAGCGCTGCAAAATGGAGATGTCCAAGTGCTTCAGCAGCGATCCGGAGCCTAGGTTACAGGTTATTTAAGTGATAGGGAATAGGAACTGCTCACCTTCTTCATCTGAAACGTCCAGGACCTCGGTCATCGTCTCAGGTACATTTAGCTTGTGCTTCTCTGTTACCGTCTGCAAAGACAGAACCATCAGTCTTCAAATTAAACACCAGCAAAGCTGACAGCAGGTTATTTGCTACAGCAACAGCAGTGGGATCTGCTGAGACGTTTTATAATGTATTTTCCCTTCCTCTAACTTCATTTTTCATCTTTACTCCAGAAGCTCCTATTCTCAGCGCTGTATAAGATAACATTTATTCTGGCAGAAAAGTACCAAAAAAAAAAAAAAAAAAAAAAAAAAAAAAAAAAAAAAAAAAAAAAAAAAAAAAAAAAAAAAATAGAATGAGCTGGTCAGAAGAAGAAAAAAAAGAAAGCTCTCAGCAAATTCATGAATAAATGGTGCGTGGAGAACAATTCAGCTCCGTGTTTCCAAGATGATTTTAAAATGAATTAGGTAATGTCTACAGAAGAGCCTCAGAAAGTTGTATGTGGCATATGGAAATTATTAAATCGTAAAGCATTTGGAGATGAAGTTATGAACGATGTGAAATTTATTAACTAGAAAAAGATGTGAGAGATTTGCACAGATCACTTGCAACATTTCTCCCCCCAGCCCAAGTGACTACACTGCACACTAATGATATTCTTTTCATAAATCATGTATATTCCCCCAAATCATATATACATGAGGGGGGAAAAAAGTTATTTGAAGATTCTGATGCATTTTAAGCTTTAGATGCACAATATATTGTGATGCAAGGGAAGCACGGACGGAGGACTGCTGGGAGGACACTCCTTAAGCACGAGCAGAGCAGCACAACAGTGGAATATTATGGCTTCGTATGATTTTATCTTCATAAATGTCTTCCAGGAGGCAACAGAAGATGCACAGGGGTGCTGAATCAAGAACAGGGACATCCTTTCTGCATCAAGGTACACGGTGGAGAAGGAGATGAAGAACACCATGAGGGAAACTGCAGGAAGTGCAAGGCTGTGAAAAAGTTGCCTGCAGGAAACTCTTCAGCATGTTACAACACAGGAGATGAAATGCCATGGATGTAAAACCATCAGAAGAGTGTGAGTCCCAACAGGAAAATAAGTAATTTAACAGTTGAAACAAAGGTTGGAAAAGGGAACGAGAGAGTGCGTGTGTGTGTGCACGCACGTGTTTCCAGACCAAAAAAATCTGTAGTGCTATCTCTGGAGCACTGAACTCAGCAAGAATCATTAATTCTACATCAACTCCCAGCAGAAATTGTGGATTACTGTTTTTAAGTGAACTTTTGACACAATACTAAAATTGTTTTTTGATTGATAGGCACATAGAAATGTCAAATACTCTCAAAATTGTCAAAAATCTTGGAAAGGCGAGCTGGTTCAGATTTATTTCCTATTCATCTCTAATCCGTGAGTAGATGTCAGAGCACTTTAGTCTCCCTGTTGCTTTGTATCGATGTGGCTGCTAACACTAACGCAAGTAGGAGGAAGATTTGTTCCAAGTTAGACCAAAGGCTCTGGCACCGGAGGTCTTGTCCGCGTCTCAAGTGCCAGTGACTTGAATATCAATAAAGCATCAGCCTGTCTAACATCCTCCACGCCTTGCTCAGCGACAGCCCTGGAGAATGAAGTAGCTATGGTGACAGCACCTTTTTTTTCAGCACTCAATGCTGCGTTCTGGTTTGGCAACACCAGCCTCACCATCTGGAGAACTTTATTGCAGGGAGTGCCTGTTATTTATCCCTCCTCTTTAGGATTTGTTCTGAGTTCTGTTTCATCAGCATTCCGCACCATGAACAGCACCTCCAGAGGCTTATATTCGATATATCCCTATGGTACAAGACTCGCACCAACTCACAGCTGAAAAATGCGCCGCATTTCTCGAGTGTTCCCACCCGACTTTTAAAAGCAGTGCTCTGCACAGACACAGTTCCAGATTTCAGATAGCTCTTACACGCAAGCACTAGAGGTCAGCTATGCAGGTCAGGTCCAGCGTTCCATTCAGCCCGACAGCCCGAGCATCTGGTATCTGGCAGAAAAGCCATTACCCTCAGAGTTCAAAGCAGCGCTTATCCCAAGCAAGCACTCACAGGTGTCTTCTCCTAGCGCACTCCCTGTGATTACAGAGCATCTAATACTCGCAGACAACAAGGCACAAGGCTCCAAGTACAACAAAATGGACAAAGTGACAACTTACATCAGGTGTAAATGGGAACAGCGTGCCAGGACTCAGCACAGGTGTCACCTGAAAGGAGCTAAAGGTTCTCGAAAAATTTTACCTGCGTTTTATTTTTCTAGATCTCTGGAGAGATCCATACGTGTTTACACACGTACACACGGGGTGTGCTACGTGATTGAACAAGAGCACGGAATACAGAACACTGGAGACATACAGTCTTTGTTAGGAGACTTCTGGAACGACGCTGGAGCTCCTCGTCCAAGCCTGACTCAGTCTGGTCTTTGCAGGTCATTAATAACTTATGGCTCACTCTGTTTGTAACCTTATGCCGTGTTTCTTTTATCCCATCCTCCCCGGTTAATACCACTTGCTGTCAGCATGCGACGCAGTCACAATTAGTTTCCTGTTTCTTCACAAGAGACTTTGGATTTCTTCCCCTGCTCTCACCCCCTCCCTGACTGAGTTGCTTTTAAGTAACCCATGGATTTTTACAGCTCTGAGCTCCTAAATGACATCTAGATCCAACAGGTTTCCTAGACTGCTCAACTTTCTTGTATTAAACAAAAATAAACCTAAATTTAAAAAGTGGGACCTTACCACAGGTAAAGTTTCAAGATAAAATTCCATAATGGAAATTTAAATTAAAATTAATTCCTTAACTGAGGCACTATTCCTAGCGTCCTCCCTTCCGACCTGCCAAAACATTTGTAGATGGGAGGTAAACATGCCAGAAGAGAAAACCTTTCCCTCCTAGAGGGGAATATATCCATTTTTCCTGGCTGGAAGCAACAGTACCACCTTGTTGATGTTCAGCACAAACGCTACAGTCAGAATACGTCACACCGAGAGTGTGGAGGACTGAGAGGGTTGAGCTCACATTTTGGAAAAGCAGGATCTATCTGAACTGAGAGTGACTTGAGGAGAAGGGTGATTGATGTGTCTCAGAGCCATCTAGTGAGCGTCATTACGTGTGGCACCAGCCCACGGCCGGTCCAGGCCAGCCGCAGAGGAGCTGCCGTGAGTGAGCCTCAGGAGGGGCCACGAGCATGGAAATGTAGGGACAGACTGAAAAGGGGAGGTGAAAAGAGAAACGGAGAAAGAAGACAGGATCTCAACCACAACGCACAAACTTCTGGGAAGTTTGGGTTTGCAGCTCAGACCTGTACGTAGAAGAAAGTTTTCCTCTGCTTCTGAGTAGTTGTTTTCCATCTGTACACACAGAGATTTTGCACCTAGCGCAGTGAAGCCCGCCGTGAACACGCTTACAAGATCTACTGAAAGCATTGGAGTACTTTTGCAAAAACCCAACAGAAAGGGAGGGTGAAAACCATAAAAAAAGAGAAAGGAAAGAGCTCCATGGAGAGTCTGCAGGAGGAAGGCAAAGACAACATTCTCAATAAAGAAGGGAGACATTTTAATGCATCTGCAACTCACAGTTGTGGTGGTGGTGATCTCCTCCGTTACAACCTTCAGCGTATCGACCACCGAGATGTAGCCCAGCCGCCTGGCAATAGCTAAGGCAGTGTTACCATTCTGAGGAGGAACGGGAGAAGGGGGAGAGCGCGGTGAGAGGGAGGACTGCGATGTGAGCCAATGAGCTCACTCCCAGCCCCGCATGAGCCAGCATTTCCATCCAAAACAAGGCGGCAGCCCAGCAGAATCACTGCGTTTTTTACCGCTACATCTGACTGTCTTTGTAACTTCTTGAAGACTATAGCCCTGGTTACCAGGGTAACACAACACACATCTGCCTGCTATGCTCAAGAAAAAAGCGCTCTATGGTTTAACCCTTCAGCGGTCAAATCTCCCTACGCAGAACGTGTCTTGTCTGCAGAAGTTCATGGTTTATTTTTTATTTTGCTCAACATGGGAAATAGTCTCCTAAAACAGCATTTTAAAACGTTACACTCCATCTTTATCAGGTACTACTCCCTCCTTGGGGAGTGCAAGACTGCCGCGGTGTTGTCCAGACTCACTTCTATTCCTCTTTACACCAAAAATACCTGTCTGATAAAAGGACACGGAAGCCAATGATTTAACAAACACAGAACTACCTACGCAAGGACTAAGCTTGGAGAATTAGTTACTGTGCTCTCTGCTTCAGGACTGGCTGTTCTTAGCTATAACTTAAGTCCCGCTGTACAGGCCTAGCTCAGCAACCCTAAAGCATGGCAGAGTCTGTGGATTAGCAGCACAAAATGACGAGCTGAACATCTTCACAGCACAAACGATTTGTCTGTCGCTGTCACTTGCACATTGACTGCTCACAGCCCACTCCCATATCCCCTGTAAATCCAACAGACACCTCTGGCCGAATATGCCCAGTGGCACCTACAGCCCCAGAAGCTGACTACAGTGGTCTCTTGCTTGATGACGTGGTGCATAAACTGGTATTTTGGATAACTTCTCAGAAGATTATTTAGCGTGATCGGTCCAGGAGCAAACAGCGCCTCTGTGCTGGTGTAAGCACGCGTGATCTATGGACACAAAACATGATCCACCCTGGGGAACGACATGAATTTTGGACACTCTGGCTGCATTTTAAAAATTACCCAGTTGGAGGTGACTAATAACATCATCAGCATGAAACTGGACTCTTGCATTCCTGGCTGACTGCCAAGAAGAGGAGCCTTGCCAGAGGTTATCGACAGTCTTTGAGGAGGCGTTAACATCAGGGAACTCAGCAAGAACCTGAAACCGGTCCAGTGGAGAGAGGGACAGAAATTTGGGTCTAAATCTTCAAAAGAGCTCAGATTGCAATTTGCCCATAATTTTTAGGGAAAAATACTTATCGGGATATCAATCTACAGACGGAAGTGTTGAGGCAGAGGGCACCTGAACAAGCACAGCACAGATAGTGTGACCAGCATGACCCTGCTGGTCAGAAATCAGTTTCCCCACCTCACATTTGTCTGAGGGCACAAGGAGTCAGAACTACCTTAGGAGGACAAGGAGAAGCAGCTCCATTTACACATCTGACACCCAGCTGTAGGAGGAACACTTTCACCAAAACAAAGGCTTGCTCTCTGAGGAAAGGAAAGAACCGTTCGGGGAAGCAAGTTCCCACCGGCACTTCACAGACTTACAGTGGTGATGGCGTTGGGCTTGGCCCCGTGCTGGAGAAGAACGTTAATGATGTGAGTGTGGCCTTGCTGGGCAGCTTGGTGGAGAGGGGTGTACCCATTCTGTTGAGACAAAAGCAAACAAACAAGGAAAAACAGCCACCGGCCATTACATCAGACACGTCGCTTTGCTTCCTCATGAGACATTTCCAGAAGAAATGAGGCCATCGATCGACCCGCAGATAATAAATCTTCAGTAACACTAATACTCCTTCCCCAGATCAGTGAAATGATACAGGAGGACAATAAAAAACATTCACCAACCATCTTTCATTTCACAACACAAGCAACCTCTGCAATGACAGAGAATTCCTCGTCTGCTAGATCAGAGGGAGGAACGAGGAGGAGCAGTGGCGGTATAGTGGCAGACTAGGGACACAGAGTCAGAGGTGGGGCAGAGAACATTCTTATTCCACTCACATCTTCGTTTTCTACAGCAACCCCAAGACTTGCCTTTAAAATACATGATTCAGTTTTAAAAACACATCCTTTTTAACCACAGCGACTCGGGACTATTTGCTTTTAAAAACATACACCTATCGGAACTGTCAGTCCATTTTAGCCTTACTCTACCTTCAAAGGGCTTGACCCGGCTACAACGACACTTACAAGCAAGACACGGTGTCTGTGTTTATAAACACGCGTAACTCCACAGGGTCTCTGCTCCAGTAACTCATTCCAGCCTTACACAATGCAGAGACACAACCGAAGCGAACCTCGGCTCGCTGATCTGCAGTGGCATTGTGCAAGTTCAGGCACAGTTCATTGACAACACAGTCTGCAATCAGCTTTGAAAGCAGGTGGAGAACAAACTGGAGGAAAGTGCCCTGTGTTTCTCACCGTAGGCTTCCGCGCAGCCCAGGGGCAGGCGCTGGAAGACACGCACAGAGAGTGATCTCTCTTGCAAACAAAGAGATGCAAGTAACGCCGCGTACCACTCATTACACAGCGATGGCTCAGAACTGTTACAGGGCTGGTGTTTACCCTGTGTGCATGGACTGTGAGAAACCACAGGAGGATTTTACTCTAGGCTGTAGCGCAAATTCGCTATCTTTACTTAAATATTCCCGCAGCACGTCAGAAACGGAGTTCAGCCACATTATTGTTCACTGAGATGGCACAAAGCATCGCACAGGCTTTCTCTAGAGACCAAGCTGCCACAAAGATTCTTGACTCCTTACCACGCCTATCCTAAATCCAGCCAGCATGGACTCGCTCTTTAAACCGAGCCTGCAGGCCCGGCTGACCGATGCCAGTACTGTTACTGGTCCCTGGGTGTGGGACCCTGGAGAGCCACTG
The DNA here is from genome assembly GCF_000710305.1 of Buceros rhinoceros silvestris. Taxonomy (NCBI): domain Eukaryota; kingdom Metazoa; phylum Chordata; class Aves; order Bucerotiformes; family Bucerotidae; genus Buceros; species Buceros rhinoceros. Next base: position 3,328 of record NW_010393788.1, on the reverse strand, counting down.
CCCCACACTCCCGTACAAATTGCTGGCTTTATTGAAATTATTCTGAGTGAGAGAAATACCCGGGGAAATGGTGTCAGAATCTGGCCCAGCGGCCCCTCAGAGTGACACCTGATACTAAAGACTCAACTGTGTCTGTCCCTTCAGTCAGCCTCCAAACGCCTTGCCCGAGCACTGTGGCAGCTACCGCTTGGATCCCACTCGCATCTGCCTTATTAACTCTCATCCGCTGCTCCTCTCCAGCGTTGCCCGTTCTTTAGGAATCCCTGGGGTTTGCCCACTGATTTGGGGGATTCTCAGGAGGTCTGGGCCAGCACCTTTTATTTATTTACTCTGCTGTTCTTTACCACGCTGAGCTGTGGCCGCTGTGATGGAATAGCACTACACTGAGAACTGAATCCATCCTGTAGGTGGAGCTGGCCTGAGGGACCAGCAGATCACAAGGCTGTGGATCTCACAAGCCCTGCGCAGGTCACTAGAAATATCAGTGGACCTCTCCTTGTTGTTCCCCAGACACCCAGTCTGAAGCTGGCAGCTAGCTTGCCTGAAGCCAGGGGAAGGCCTGCAGCTCCTGGGTTAGTCGCCTCTTTCTGGTGTTAAGGGTGATGTGACGACAGCTGGGATGCCACACGCCATTGCTGTCACCAGAACCTCTCTGTGTACGCTCAGGAGGTCTATAAATATTGCCACAATACGCATCACATTCACCAGTTCATCGTAGAAGACACTGCTGAACTCAGTGGATTTCGTTCAGACTTTAGCTACAGGCAGTCAGGGCCATTTCAGTAACAGGGTACCCAGGTTCACCTCAAAAAACCCTCCAAACCTGTCTCCAGTAAACCGCATTCCCCAGCACAGCTGCTCCGTAGCACCCACGCTTCGATCAGCAGCAATTCTTCCCACTCCTCTCCCAGCAGACTGGGGAGAACCTGGCATCACCCACAAAGCGTCTGGGTTGCTGCTTACTAGTCTGGCAACACCCCAGGACGACACTGGTGCAGACTGTGCGTCAGTGAGATCAGAAACAAGCTCGTGCTTGTAAGTTTGCAAGTAAAAATAAAAAACCTAATAAAACAGCTTCTCTATCTCCTCCAAAGTGTCATCAGACATGTCTTGGTGAACGCTTCACGCTGAGGTGCAGCCCAGAGGAGGCATTCCACTACAGCCGCGGATCACCAGCTGCTGACACCCACCACGTGGCAATCGCAGTTTCCCAGCAAAAAGGCACCCGTGGTACGGATCTGTCGTGCTGAGTTACCAGGTTCACAACAACGAGCAACAGCAAGCAATGAAAAAGACTTTACCTTTGTTTTAGCATTGACATTTGCTCCCTGCTTGAGAAGAAAATTCACCATTTTGATGTTTCCATAGTGACACGCCACAATTAAAGGTGTATAACCAAGCTACAACAAGAGAACAAACAAGTAAAACTGGAAGCTCAGTGGAACATTCCTTTTACCACGGTGGCATCCTTCGGCACGCTGGAGACAGCAGCCGCTCCGTGATTTACCTTTGTCTGAGCATCCTGGTTTGCACCGTGTTTTGTCAGTATCTCAGCTACATTCACTTTATCCTCTTGAGCTGCAAGGTGTAAGGACGTCAGTCCAGTCTGCAGGTGGAATGTACAAAAATAAAGGTAAAAATAAGAATATAACCTACTTTGCAAGAGGAAAGAAATCTAGACTCTCCCCCTTTCCCATCTTTAAAACACAAAGAGACCCCCTAACTACAGCTTCTAACTCTGGATGGTTTTTTTTTAAACAAAGCAGAGCTGATGTTTCTCCTGTTCTGGCCGACAAACAGCGCCAAAGCAATTACATCACTGTCACCATGGAGTAAAACTTTCAGGCATCAGTGATCACGCTCAGATTTTATTCACTAATGTCACCTGGGGAGCTGAGGAGCCCATTAATAAATGAAGGAAGCACTTCCAGCGTGCTTCCCACTCCTCAGGCAGGAGAGGGAACTCTTGACAACAGCAGGCATGAGTCAGGACGAGGAAAATGACTCCAGAAACAGGCCCCTCCAAAGACACCGAGGAAGTGGATGCAGAGACACGAAGATCACCCTGCTTCTCGTGGGTACGGTAGCATCATATATTAGTGCCAGGCAACGAGAGACCTGAGCCCTCTATTTCAAAACCCAGAGACCCATGAAGAGCTACAGCAATGGTTGGGTTTTGTTTTTTCTGGAGGAAGTTGTTTTCTATGAAAAAGCCCACAAACTCCAGAATTTTACATTTCTCTCCCTTTGCATCTGGTGCAAAACTTCAGGGACAGATGTCAAGCTCCTGAGAAGCCTGTCAGGAAGCGAGGCTGAGAACCCCTGACGCTGCCCCTACTCTGCTCTTTGCCTCTGACCGGGTACCCCCACCCACAGACCTTTGCCTCTGGTTGCGAGTTACCTTCGTTGCCACGTGGATGTTGGATCCTTTCTCCAGAAGCAAGGTCACCATGTCAGTGTGCCCTTCTTGGGAGGCCAAATGAAGCGGGGTGACTCCCTGCTTGGTCAAGATGTTGGTCTCAGCCCCGTAGTTCAACAGAGTGGTAGCGATCTGCATCTGGTTCTTCTTGGCAGCAATGTGCAGAGGGGTGTATCCATTCTAGCACCGGTCAGGAAACAACAGGAGAAGAAAGGAAACACAACAGTCGTGTCAGCCTAGGAAGCCAGACCCCATAAAGCAACATTATTTTATGTCACCCCATATTGCTAGAGATGAGAGTTCATTATGCTTGCAAGGCCAGGCACGTCCCAGGTGGCCCTGCTGTCCTGCCGCTTGGCCCATCTGCCATTTTCGCCATCTAAACTAGCATAAAGCCGGCCCCCGCGAGGGCGGGAGCTGGGACCTTCGGACCACCCTGAGTTAGACACCCACGTTTTGAACAAGCTACGCTGTAACTGTCCACTTCGGACTGATGAGTGACGCTCGCCGTGTTGAGCGAGGGGTGCACGCTGTTGCGCCACGCTTTCTCAGAGGGTGCAGGCAGAGGCGTGTCTGCGTGGGGAGCTTTGACACAGGGGTCAGGCTGCAACGGCGACAGGGAGGGGTGGTTTTCTGACCAAATTAACCGCTTAAGCAAAGCAAGATGGCAGTGGCGGTACTTTCTGGCAATAAAACAGCTTTCCAGCACACTGGGGGGGCAGTTTGGCTGACAGCAGACAGTCCCTCTGGAGGTGTGTTGGTGGTCGGTCTGGGATGTGGTGTTTGTTTTTTCTCTTTGTTTAAAAAAGGGAATTTACTAAACTATCCTACTGCAACTGTAGCTTTTGCTGCTCCCTGTACACCGCAACAGCAACAACCGCTCTGCGACCGCCCCTTCGCTGGGACACC
>NW_010393787.1:0-1555 GCF_000710305.1 Buceros rhinoceros silvestris | reverse complement strand
GCCCATTTCCCTCCAGCAATTGCGGAGGGAACCTGGAGGCCTGACTTAAGAGAACATACATAAACATCTTGTGTTTAAAAGCACACAAGATGAAGCCCACCTTCCATGCCCCAGTTCAGTGGGATGTGCAGAGGTGTATCCAACAGGACTCTGAGGAACTGGATGCACAACTGCCTATAAGCGCGTGTGTGCACTGAGTAGCTAAGATACTGGGTAAACTCTCAGTGCTATAAGATGTTTAAAAGCACACCAGGTGAAGGGCACCTTCCGTGCCCCCGTTCAGCGGGGTGTGCAGAGGTGTATCCAGCAGGGCTCCGAGGAACTGCCTACAAGTGCGTGTGTGCACTGCGTAGCTAAGATCCCGGGTAAACTCTCAGTGCTCTACCGAGCGCAGCTTGGCATTTTCTTTACCCACATCTTTACAGACTTGCACTCAAGTGTAGTCCATGTGTAACAAAACCGCTGCATTTCTAGAAACATTGCTGTTTGTTTTAAAGATCTTGCTAATTTTCATACTTACTGATTCCACAATGCTGTTTCCTGCATGAAAAGTAATCTAAAATGTTTGGTCTAGGGTAACGCTGAGCTTAAGCATACATTAAGCCAAAAGCAGTCTGTATATTTTCAGGATGTTTTATTTCTTTATAGTATAGAGGGTACTTTAAAAGGGAGTGGGAAAAGAAGAGATAATCTTCAAATATATAATATTTGTTGTATATCATGTTGCTTCTAGTCTGTAAGCGTGTCCACTTTGTTTCTTTTTAAACTCTTTGTCATTTAAATGAGTCAGTATTGAACCGACTGAAAAAACCAGAAATTAAATATTCTGTAACAACAAAAAAATTTGATTTGGCTTTGCAAAATGTTATTGACAGAAAAAGCGTATCATAAAAATTTGCTGATGAATCCACAGAAAAGAAACATAGACATCTGTGGGAATTTAAAGCTATTGGAGTCATCTGTGCGTGTGTGGTTTTGTGTGTGTGTGAGCAGTGAATCAGCGAACAGTTGGTTGTAGGTTTTGCAATATGCCTTTGCTTTGATTTTAAAAATTTGCTGATGAATCCACAGAAGTGAAACACAGACATCTGTGGGAATTTAAAGCTACTGGAGTCACCTGTGCGTGTGTGGTTTTGTGTGTGTGCGAGCAGTGAACCCCTGAACAGTTGGTTGTAGGTTTCTCAACATGCCTTTGCTTTGATTCACACGGAATACGCTTTCCTAGGTTCTGGATATAGCCAAGACAAGCATTCGTGAAGTTTTACAGCGTGTCTGGAAGGCTCCAGACATTGAAAATTTACATCTGTACCGTCTCTCTGACCGTGTATTTAATCGTTTACTTTGGAGCCATGGTCAAGGCCTATGGAACTGTTTCTGCAATTCAGGGTAAGCCGATTTTTCTTATCTTAGTCTTTCTAACAATTACAATCAAGGCTGGCTCATTTTCGTTTAAGAGAATGCTGTAATATATTGAACTTTTAAAACCATCTAAAAATATAGTATGATTATAAATCTAATAATCTTGGCTGACCATTTCAGTAATGGAATCAGACAT
>NW_010393786.1:59010-90462 GCF_000710305.1 Buceros rhinoceros silvestris | reverse complement strand
ATGAGAAGACTGATTTGGCCCATTCTTTTCCCACTGAGCTGCTTTACAGTAACCGGCCAATACCTGTTTATTTTCCAATAGGAGAAAAATGTGGGGAAAGACTGGAACAAGTTACATGTGTTTGTAAACCTTTGAAATTTATTTTCTAGGCAGAGGAATTCTAGTGAGAGAACTTGCCTTTCATCTGCCAAAAAGATACCTGCAGGAAATTTTATAGGAATGAGGAGGTACAATGATCTGCACATTCGTTTAGTTCTGTATTCTTTGCTACTAAGGTGTTTGCAAATGCTGCCTGCCAATCCCTTTGATACGCTAACAGCTATTCGGTCAGTTGCCACCATAGCTCTTTGTGGGTATTGGACTAGGCAAGGGAGATTTTTCTTGAACTCAAAGAGAGCGATTTTATGCCTACTGGTGGCAGGATTTGTCTTATTCAGCTTGATAACCTAGATGCGGCTGCTGCATTAAATATTGCAGTCCTGAAGTTCTTGTGGTAGCTGACACCCTGCAAGCACTATGGGCAGTGCCGTGATGGGAATATTTCTTTGACTGCCTGCTGTTTGTCTGCTGTGTTTGTTTGTAGATAATGACCAAGTACTGTGGAGGATCCCCTTGAGCTAGTAAATGTACAGAGAGGAAGGAATCCGTACTTGAAGTTAAGAAGTTTAAATTAAATCAAAGCAATGGACAATCAGATTTCGCTCTTTTATTGCTTGTAATAGAAAATCCGTGCACATTGGTAGTTTTCCCCAGACAAGTATCCTTTTCTGTGTACCCTTTTTGTATGTCTGCTGAGCAAATTGAGATGGGTAGCAGTGGTTTGAAAATTTAAAACCTTCAATTTTCACATAAATTACAGGTCAAATCTGTGTTGCATATCACTGCCCTTTGCAGTAATCACATGTTAAACTAAGTTATGGCCCATTTAAATGACAAAAGAATTCTTGGACTACATGATAGTTCTTTCCATTAGTAGCTGAATAAAAGAAAAACAAATAATAAAGCCGGTAATATATTTGAGCACTCTTTTTTTAGGATGACTTTTTTCTGTTAATATTTTAACAGAAATGCTCCTTTCAAAGACAACTGGAGTGCTAGTGATAGCTAAGAAGGTCATTGCTAGGAGGTTAAACTGGTTTAATTAGAATTTATGAGAAGGTTACTGTAAGAGTGCAGAAGGATGTTAAGGGGTTAACATAAAAGAGATTACATTGTAGTCAGTGTTCTGTTAAAGTTTGAATTAATTTTTCCCATGGGTTTTTCACATTCTAATTTTCAACTAAATGAGACATCTGTTTCAGAAAAGGAAAATTTGCTATGGTTGTCATAGCAACTATCATTCTGTAAGAAAATTATTCCAATGGTTACTTTAGAACAGAAAGATAGAAATTCAGTACATAAAGCAACATTGCTAGCACAAATTCTAATAATTCAGTCCTTTTTGTATGGTAGATTATTTGGCCTGCAAAACTTGCTCATATGTTTTTAATATAACGTTAATTGTGCTGTAAACAAATTCACTTCCTGTATATTTTCCCCTAAAGTCTTATGTGTACACAATCATTATTCTTATCATAATAATAAGATCGTTGAATTTCAGTAGAATGTGGAGACACTCAAACTGATTGCTTTAAGAACGTAAGACCTAAACCAAAGTATTTCAGCATGAGCGCTTCACTTCAGAGGTGAAATATATTCATGTTGTATGTCTTTAATTGCCAAATACATTTTTCTTGGGGTTTTTTTGAGAACAGTGGATTTTTTCCCTTTTAGAACATACATGGCAGTATTTTCTTTGTAAAATGTAAAATATTATTGGAAAATAATTCATTAAAAAAGTACAGTTTTCCTGAGCAAGCAGTGAGTGAGGATGCGGAAATTCAGTGGTTGGTATGCAGGCTTTAACTTTGCTTTCGGGTGCTAGCGTAAATGGGAATTTTAGACAAAGTTGTCTTTGCATGATATCCAGGTCACAGACTCATTAGTGGGTATTAGACAAGATTTTTTTTTTTCCCTAATCAGAAACTTTGATGGCTGTTTCGCAATAAATTTTCAGAAGAAAGGACTTGTGGATTTATAAAATCCCTGTGTGGGTATAAAGATTGTTTTGCTTTGGGGGTGGGGGCACTGAAGTGTGTGATTTGTCTTTCTTCTCTCAGATGTAAAGCACACCATCATCCTCCGCTGAATCCTTTCTTGGACTTCACATTTTTTTTTGCCAGAAATTTTCCAGACATTTCTTTTGATCTCAGGATTGTCACAAAAGACAGCATGATGGCAAATCATACAAGTTGTAACATCTCCCCTTCACAAAAGAACAGCTCCAGCATGCATAACTTACCAGCCCTTCGCTCAGGCAGCTACGCGCTGCAGTCACCACAAAGGGAGGGAAGGAGGGAGGGAGGGATAGTGAAAAGTGCTTCTTGTCTTCATAAGCAGATCATTCCTATTCATAAGGGGAAATGGGCTTTTCAAAAAGTGGCCACGTACGTGCCCTGGTAGAGGCAGGCAGAGACTCAGCTGCATATGCTATTCGCGGTCATTTGGATTTCATCAGGATTAAGCTGACTTCTGGCAAGACCTGTGACAGTCACGATTCTTTCTTTTTATAAATGCTTCATTGTATCCTTAAAATAATTGTAGGTTTTTGACCTTTTCTTCATGGGCAAATATTGATCTTTCCCCTCAGTTTCTTTCTCGGGGCACAGAGCGGCCATTCTGCTCTGTCCGGCTCACCTGCGGGATGCAGGGTGGTGCCCTCACCTCACTTTCCGCAGAGGACTTGGGCACGATCCTGTCCGTGCCCAGCAGCACCAGGGCAAGCGACAGGTGGGAGCAGGGGCCTGTATTCATTCAATCTGTCAGTGGCTTTAAAAGCATGTTTTACTATGCTGACACTTCATTTGCCTCCTATTTGCCCTTGCAAATTATTTTCTGTTAGTGAGATTCTGCTCTCGGCAAACTTTCTCTGGGCCTTAAGACAATTTGCCAAATAGTTGGATATTTTTATCTTGGTGAGGAAAGATACTTGGTACGTAAGGTGTGGAATGCAATCCCAATGCAGAAATGGACGAAGCATTTAGAAAAAGCCTAACCTCTGCATATTTTTATAAAGCCTCCCACTTCTGCAATATTCGAGCACCACACACACCAGTTTATATTCAGGGCATTTCTGTGAGATAAAATATAAAGACAGACTGATCAAGCCCTGCAGACTGGGGTTTGGTTCTATGTGACAGTGTTACACGGTAATGTTGCTGGTAGCTTACTGCAAAATAAGCCAGTAACTAAAATCACAGAACCACAGAATTAGGTTGTAAAAGTCCTTTGAGATAATTGAGTCCAACTGCAAACTGAACACTGCCACGACTACACCATGTCCCTAAGTGCCGCATTTACTCATCTTTTAAACCAGTGATCATGACTCCACCACTTCCCTGGGCAGCCCGTTCCAATGCTTTACAACCCGTTTGGTGAAGAGATTTTTCCTAATATCCAGTCTAAACCTCCCCTGGCGTGACTTGAGGCCATTTCCTTTTGTCTTGTCACTTGTTACTTGGAAGAAGAGACTGACACCCTTCTACTGAACGGAAGTTGTGGCGAGTTGAGAAAGCAATAAGGTCTGCCCTGAGCTTCCCAACTAGAACATGAGTTACCACCTCAGCAGTAGGAAGGTGAGAAATCTATGTACTTGTGAGCCAAGTGGTGTTCTTCCTATAAGGAAAGGCTGCTAGGATTCGAATGGGTAACCAGAAAAGTGTGATTTCATATCGCTGGTACAGGGATATATGTTTTTGTTAACCAGCCACCTTGGTCTGAGCAACCTTCCTCAGAACAAGGTTTCCAATTCATTGCTACTGCTATTAGCATCTCTTTTTCACACACCTTCTTCACCTCCTTTATCACAGCTCCTGGAGGCTGGGATGTATTTCTGGTCCTAATGATGGATGGATAAACTGGAGAACTGGTTCTCCAGATCCTGGTTATCCAGTGCATGTGATGGAGAGCTGGGAGATGAGCTTTTAGCTGTGGGCACAGAATGCCTTACAGTGATGTGTCTAGAATAGTTGAGGCTCTTTTTGTCTGTGGGAGAAAGGCAGAAAACCTTCTGCAAAGCCCCCTTCTTCCTTTCCTTTTACAAGAATTTTGTTTTCTTCCCTTGGGTAAGCCACATCTCTTCATGTTTTAGCAAGCTCTGTATTTTTAAAGCTGTTTTCAATAGGCATGTGCTTTACAGCATTCCAAAAGGAAAAGTGGAAAATACGTCATCATGAAGATGTGCTAATTTTTGAAATGTTAGTCAAGCAGCAGTAATGGAAGAGGATAAATAACAGCTTTATGGGCATTGTTTTTTGTCTTTGACATACGTGATGTAAAGTTGAATTCAGAAAACTTGTTTGGAAGAATTCTCCCTGTCTGTTGATGCAATGAGGGAGCGTAAAGCTGTCTTCAACAAAGTAACATCTCAGAGGGAACTCTGCTTGATGTGTATGTATTTATAAACACTAAGGCTGTAATTATCGTAAACCTTATTAAATCACAGCAGCCTATTTGTTGTTCACCAAATACGCATATGGCCAGAAGACGTCATTCAAAAAATTACAAAAAAATTCCAACCTAAAACTAACTCCTCAATTTTATTAGAGCGTAGAGTCAGCAAGATAATAATTGACCACTGTGATATAATTGCTGTGAAATACATTTTTTTTTATCAATAGGATAGCAAGATAAATTCTGTAAATTGTGTTCTGACTGGCAGTGCTACAGTCCCACTGCTCCACGATGATCTGCTCCATAAATATGTTTTTAAAAATGCTCATCTGATAAGAAATCTTGAGTATGGAAAGTCTTACTTAAAAACAAGTCAGCACACCAGAGGACAGAAGAAAATTATGTATAAGAACAGAAGCAGTATTCTTGTTCTGATGGGAAGCTTCCAATTAGGGAAACAAAGCAGCATAGATGATGTCTCCGACTTTGGAGCGAGATCTGTCATTGTGCCAGTGTCTGTCCTTGCCCAGCTGGTCATAGGCTAAGGGCCAAATGTGATGGGAGCTGATGTGAAACATAGGTCCACACTTAGGTGTCTGAGACAGGTGTTCTAGATGTTGTGGGAGTCCAGCATGCTAATCCACACATGGAGAGCATGGTATCCAGGTCTTGTAATAGTTACTTTTCACCTAGTTATGAGAATGCTGTGAATATTTTACTGTATGCTGCCTATGGAAAGCGGTAAGGATTGCATTGATTTGCCACGAGTTACACTGGTTGTATGGAAAGAGGGTTTTACTCTGCACACAAAGAAGAAAATAAATGCTTTTTGGTCTAAATCCTGTGTTAGTAGAGAGTCAGTCTTTGTATTTTAATTAGATAACCAATACATAGAAGTAGTACTGAAGACATTTTCCTCCTCTCTTGGCAGGCAACCTTGGTTTTATGGCTGGGGCTTTAATCTTCCACGAGGCCAAGCACTATTAGAGAAATGGAACCTTATTCCAGATGGAATAGATATTCTTATAACACATGGACCACCTCTTGGTAAGAAAATACTTATGCTCTTAGCTGTGTGTTTCGGATGATTTTACAATAACTGATGGCTCTCCTTAAATGAAGAATGCAATCTTGACCTACAAAAGTGGAAAGTAACATCCATACTGATTTCAACAGCGCCAGAACTTCAGCTCAGCTTTATGCTTTGATATTCAATGGCAGGGAATTAAATAATGACATAAAAATGAAAACCTTAACACATAAAGCCTTAATGAGCTTTATAAATAAGCAAGATCTAGTTTTCCTAGTTTTCATCTGTCCACTCTGCTACTGGTGAAATTAGTAGATTTGAAGCATGGGGACTGCTTGAAGAGAAATGCTGGGTTTGGATCTTATTTTTTTTAGCGTTGTCTTTCTCCCTCACTTGCAGTAGTGTTCCCCCACTAATAAGTACTCAAGAGTCTGTTTTTTAACTCATCATGCAAACTTGGTGCATCTTCTGCCTCACAAACGGAAATGCTGCCATTGTTTGACTGTTCTTTGGATAGCATGGGTGAACTGCCTGTCTGTAGTACAATGTGGCAACACTAACGGACCAACAAGAAATTTGCATTTGTGTTATATAAATGTTAATTTAGATTATATAAAAGCCAGGAGAGGTTTCCTGTATTCCTAGATAGTAGTGAAATTATCCGTGTTACGGAAATAATACAATCACAGAAACTTGTCCAGATTCAGTAAAAGCTGAAGGCTTTTAATATATTTTTCAGTGTTTCACATATCACAAGCTATATTTAGTGCAACTCTGTGTTTAAGTCTTACTAATTTCATAGTGAACATGAATGTGAAGCATGTGCTTAAGTATTCTGCCGAGTCTTTACTTTGGAGGAGTGCTTTGCATCAAATAAAGGCGGTTGGTTTCTTTAAACCTTTAGATTCCCCATTTTCCATAAGCTAAAACTCTCTTGTCTTCCACCCATTCTTCTCCTCTTTCAGAGTAGGAGAAAGGGTTGGTGTTTTGTTTACATCCCACTGCTCACTATGCTAGGGGAAGGGGCTTCTTTGTGAGTGTGGTTTCTCACAGTAAGGGCACATGTTTTGATACTTCACCTAAGCAGAGTCTCATGCCGTGCGATAAACTGATTTTAATATGGAGCTGTATTGTAAAAGCAGATGGCAGAAATTAATTGTTTAGACCTTGAGATATCAGCTCTAAATGGTTAGTACTGGGGATAATCCCTGTCAGGATCTAAGGTATGATGCTCAGTCTTTGTTATAGTTTTATTTTTAAGTTATATTTAAAACCTTTTCAGAAGCTTTTCCAGTACTTTTAAAGCCATTTTTTAAACAAGATCATCAGCTGTAAAGAAATACAACCTTCAGCTGATGCAAAGAATATCCCTGTATTTGAAATCCAGTGTTGGAAAATATAGAGAGGGTTTTGCACCACCCAGCTTCAGCCACCTTGCTAATTTATCCACCAGACTCTGAGATCAGCAGAGGAAGGGAGAACCTCTAGAGAGCACTGCAGAGCTGGCACTCAACACACGTGCTTTAATAATAAATTTAATAGTAAATTTAATAATTGAAAAGCAATTTAATAATTGTAGTAATTCTGAGGAAGAGCTGCCCAACTCCACTGACTATAATGGGATAATGTAAATTTCCCCCATCTCCATGTCTCAGTATTTGTTCTCTTTTTTTTTTTAATTCTTAAGCTTCAACTGTCCTCCAAGGATTTTCTTTCTCACAAGTTCCCATTTCTTTCTCTTTCTTCTTTTGGTGCTTTAATAGATGGCTCAGGGACAGAACCCTCTGCTGGAGGGCATCAGCTGTTGGACTCCCTGACACCCATGGCAACAAATACATGATGGTTCAAAATAAATTAATACTATGCCTAATTTACAGAACCTCCTTACTGTGTAGCTCTATCAACAGACATTTTGGGACATAGGATCCTCCTTTACCCTCCCAACCAATTATTTTACCCAGCAAGCTGATTACCATTGTTCTGATCTTGGACAGCATCACTAGAGCTGTTCCTAATGATCATAAATATCAATCAGTGCTCTTGCAAATTCCTCTTTTTTCTCCAGCATGGATGCCTGAATTCTGTCCATCATCCATTTTCTGTGCTGCTTTCTTATTCCCTCACTTCAAAAGACCACGCATTCCCCTAAACTAATTAATACTACATTATTAGTTAAATCTAAAATGCCTGCATAATTTAGATGCAGAAGCACAATTAAGAGTTAATGGACTTTGTGTTGCTAAGTCAGTTAGGCAGGTAACAAAAACCAAAGTAAATTTTCTTTTCTGTTTTATAGTTCTTTGCGATGAAACCAGAGCAGGGATACACAGGCAGTTTACACAGGATAAGAAAACAAAGGATAAAACAATTTTATTAGTAACCTGTTTCTTATTGATAAAGATATGCCATATATTTCACAGCTTATGAAATGTAGTATTCATGATTATGGGATCAGTGCTACTGCTTATTTCTATATTAGCACATTTTTGTTACTTTTATGTATAACTTATAATGTCTTTTCACTGATTCCTAAAGATCTGTATTTATGATTCTTTTATTTCTCTTCAAAAAGTTCGCCTTTCTTTTTTCTCTTTGTTTTTAATTTAATATCACCTTTAAGTCTTCATTCGTAGCTGTCTGCTTGATTGTCTGCGACAAAGATTTATACTTTCCTGACAGCTGCAGAAACCTGTTTCTAGTAACCAAACATTAAAAAAACCTTAAGATGAACTCTAATTGTTAGCTAGGTGTAATCAATTATTCTTAGTTTGTGTAGTCAGGTGTACATAATAAGCTGCAAACATATGGGAAAGCTTCAGAAGGGTGATAATGCATGTAAACAAAAACATGTTCAACATAAATAATGCTTAATTTAATGGAGAAGTTAATTTTATGGGGTTTTGTTTATGAAGTTTTTGAAGTGGAAATACTTTTGGCTTTGCATTCACCACAGACATTTTGACAATTAACTGTTTCAAATCATTGAAATAAGAAATCCTATAGTTATAATGTATTTTCTCCGAAGAAAGCCAGACTGGATTCCGGAGTTGTTGCTGGCCTCACTTTGACATCATAAATACTTACTATTTCCTGCAGTGAATTTTGACCTGCGTTGGACACCAAGAATGACTGGTAAAATCAGTTGCCAGACCAGACCATTGCTCTGCTCTGTCTGTCATTCACTGGGGCTTTCTCTTTGTACGTCTCCCCAACAGGAGCCAACAGTGCATTCAGAGGTGTCTGAATGAATTAGGAGCCTATGGCCATTTTGTAACTGTGGTAGAAGGACAAATTTTTACTATTTTCATTAAACCCCAGAGTATACTGAGCCCAGTTTTGAAGCACTGGTATCTAAAGAGCTATTTCACAATGTGTGAAAGCTCTCAGATTTTCCAGGAGCTTGAATACTGCAGTTCTGGTCTTTCAAGTCAGTTGGTTAACTTCTATTTAGCCATGCTTGAGTGGATGTCAAAGTAAACATAGAGGAAATAGGTTTGGACTCTATACTTCTCTGGCGGACTACTCTTAAAGGCACAGTATCTTCACGCTGTTGCAGCGATCGAAGAGATAGGAAGCTATGACAGGCATACAGGGGAAGTAATAGGACAAGTAAAGAAAATCAGAATTATTGTGGCTCAGGTTTCCAAATTTGAGCCTGATGAAAATGGCAGAACAGTAGAAAGAAAACAAGATTAGTTATTGCAAACCCTCTAATACAGCATCATCCTTCTTATACTACTACTTTGAAGGAAACATGAGACTTCAGTTGGCAGTAATCATCCCCCTGCAGTATGTGTTTAGACATATGAGCAAGATGGTACATTTTGTCTGTGTTCATAAGAAATGCGTCGTTATACAAACTTCATGCAAGTACAGCATTTAAAAATGTATACTGCAGAAGGGCTGAGTTCCTATCTGAAGGTCTGTAGATTTACAGCGGGTGGGATTTCTGTATCATGCAGGGCTTAAACCAGTTTTACTTGAGGATGTTGGTTTTAGGCGTCCTGTGGTTTCCTCTCCTGAGTTCTACTACTGTGTCAGTGTGATAACAATACAGTTTAATTATTAGCAACACAGATTCCATTACATCAGTTTAAGTGTTCAATGTAAAATCTAGATCCCAGGACTAGATTTAAATAGCCAAACGTTGATTTAGATTCTTTAGAGACTCACTTTGGACATACTGCTCTTTACACCTCACTCTGAGAGGAAACAGAATGGATAAAGCATGGAGTTTTCCCATTAACAGCAGTGCAAAAATGCTTTAATTGCAGTAATTTTTTTTGTCCTTGATAAACAACTGGCAAGAGTTATCATAGTCCTTTTTCTTTGTATGGTTGTCCTCAAGTATTTTTTCTTCCTTTCTCTTCTACTTACCAAGGCAAACACTGCTTTTCATGGCAATTCTTCTGTCCACTTATGAAAAGCCATGAGACTTGACTTCTCAGAAATGTTACATAGCAGTATAGCTTTGCAGATAATCTGTCTTACTTAAAAACTTTTCTTTCTCTTCCCAAGGTTTTCTAGACTGGGTTCCTAAGAAAATGCAGCGGGTAGGATGTGTTGAGCTGCTCAACACGGTCCAGCGACGAATACAGCCAAGGCTTCATGTTTTTGGACATATCCATGAAGGTCAGAACGCATTTCTTAATATATATGTATATATGTTTAGAAACCAGAAACACAGAAGTTGGTTTAACTAGCATTTTCAGACTCGAATGTCTTTTGTAAAGACCTGTTAACCTTCCTCCAAAACCCCACTCTGACTTGCTGCTGGGCAAGTGTGCTTTCACCATGCTAAGTTAGAAGTGGTATTGCACAGAGGTGAGCTGATGTAAAATTGATGGGGAAGACATCCAGATCATTATTTTAGAGCTCAGGGATGAAGTCCATTCTCCTCATTTGTCTCATCTACGGTGACCTGTTAGTGCCTAGTTAATGTCCAAAGTGCTGTTAAATCAGAGTAAACAACGCATAGGCAGTAATTTTTTCCGAACCCTTTGCTGTTAGAGCAGTCTTTGAGATTCCATACAGGAGATCTGGTGAATACAGTTCAAACTTACTGTCTTTTCAGAAATCATAAGCGACGTGAGTTGCAGGGGATATATAAGCAGTTAGCAAGCCGTGAAGCTTCAGACAGGTAAACAAAATCCCATCTGCTAAGACCAAGCCCAGCTTTAGCTCCCAAGGGAAAAGAATGGCACCTCCGCAGAATGGTAAATCTTTTGAATTAATACAATTGGCACAGTAGGTATTAGAACACAGAAACAAGGTACTCCTCTTGTTAACTGTCTTAATTTAGAGAAAACAAGTGGGCAACTGCATAGTGTGTTTTGCAGTGGGATGGTAGCTCTCTGCAGAGGAGAATTCCCATTGCAGACAGCCTATGCAAACGAAGCTGCTCTTTGTAGAGAGAATGCATGATTTGAACAGATGAGTTCTTCCCCTTGCTGAGCATAGCTACATCTGCAGCAGTCATTTACTAAACATCCAGAAGGAAGAGATGCTTAGAAGAGATATTTCTTTCCTATTCCCTCTCTACACTCACATCTCTGCCAAAAAATACCTCTACACATGGGCTTGCTGTTGATCAACCCATGGAAGTGAAAAGCAGCATGGCAGGGACTCCGGCTGAAATCGTGGTTTTACCCATTACAGGCAGTGGTGGCTGAGGTCATGGCCAAGGAAACTCGGCAGCAGGGTAGGAGTGAAAACCGTAGCATTAGGAATCTTCCTGCAAAAACAGCATATATGCAAGCTGAATCTGTTCTTCCCAATCGTGTAGCCGAGGAGACAGAAAGTCCCAGCAGCGATGCTAACTGTCCTCTGTGCAGTTGGTGTTTTACGCAGGACGATTGTTCAGTGGCAAACAGCAAATTATTTAAACAAATGACTGTGACAGGAACCTGACAGAATTTTCTTCCCTCCATAGTCTCTAGTTATAGTGTGTTTTTTCCGTGGGGAGTCCAGGAGGCCCTGCATTATTCAGGGTATTCTAAGGAACAAAAAAGAAAGGAATTTGGCTACTGTTTCTTTGTAAATTCTGCGACTCTCAATGCTTCTGTAAGACATGAAATGGAGTGAGAAGAACTGTGGGATCTTAGGTACCTAGGGTTTGAATAGGTGGAATTCTGTGTATGTAGCATGAATATGTTTCGCTATTAATTTCATTAATGTTGCAATTGAATCTTAGTACGAATGCTTTCTACCAGGTGATTTCCCTAAATTTATGTTATTTCTGATTGTGAATGCATTTCTTCCTATTGATTATAATATTTCAGTGCAAGCTCTAGGGAAATCAAACTTATGTTTTTTCCTAGTTCTTCATGAGGAGATTTTTGACAATGGAGAGTACTCACTTTTTCATAACACTAGGACAGTTAAAGGGTTTAACTTTTACTTTTTTTTTTTACTTTTCTTCTTTACTTTCTGAAACAGCATTTCACTGTATTTCTGCAGGCATTAGAGCTGAAAGTTTGATTTCTGCAGTTTTAGCTCTGGAATTGTTTGGCTTGGGTGTCTAGTCAGATGTGATCTAGAGTTAAAGCTTTTTCATCACTAGTGAGACATGCAGAATGGTGTTTTCTCCCCGTGGAAGTGTTATGGTGTCTTAGGGCGTGCATTCACCTTGTTTGTGAGAGAATGCATTAATAAAGCCATTTTTTTTCTGCTTGGGCAGGCTTTTTAGTGTTTTTCAATTGCATTTGGTGGAGAATGGTCAACAAGTTCAGATGTATAGGAAGAGGTTCCCGTTAGACAAATCCCACCCAGGTGCACGTACACACATACTTCATTTAGTCAAGCAGTGCTTTTTCTTCATTGGTTGCTTAAAAGATGAACAACACAGGGCAGAAAAAAAGATTGAAAGATGAAAATTGCCCAACGTTTGCTGCACTGATGACTGCAAACCTGAATGATCAGAAGTACATTTTTGTTTTTTTCAGTGCTGCAATTGCCTAAGCTCTATCTTCTCATCCTTACCAGAACTCAGAAGGTTTTAAGAAAAAAGCTTGAGCAGAAAAATACCTGTCTTTCTAAGCAGGTTTGGCGAGCTGGCTGCCAGAGATTATAGCCACTAGTGAGGGTCTGTTTTGCTTTTCTTACACAATTTAAAAGGTGGCAAAAATTTAGGACAAAGAGGATGTTAATGCAGGAGACCTTTATGTTTTGCATTAAGAGAACTTTAAAATTCCTTCTGCATAATAAATGTGGCACTTATGTGATAAAGGTGAATAATTAAAAATAAGAAAAAGAATCTAATAATGAGAGTAACCAGGGTTTTTCTTTCTTTGTAGGTTATGGTGTCATGGCTGATGGAACTACTACCTATGTGAATGCGTCTGTGTGCACTGTGAACTATCAGCCACTTAATCCACCTATAGTTATTGACTTACCTACTCCAAGGAACACATGATTTTAATGAGGATTTAAAGTTTTACTCAACACATTAGTGACTTCATATTGCTGGCTGAGAAATCCAATAGGGAACCATTCAACAAAAATCAAAAACTTTTTTTCCCTACTAGCCCTTCACAGGTAAATTTTGAGTGACAAAAGTGGATGAGGAACAAAGACATTTTGGTGCCGGAAACAGATTAAAGACATTACCATTTCACCATTAACATGTTTGTGAACATAGAAAGGTGAATGCATTCCACATATATATATATACATATACATATATCTATATATATCTCTCTCAAGTAGGGACTTTTGTATATAAGGTACGTTATATTTGACTTATTAAAAGAACAATGTCTTTCAAAGGAATGTTTCTTTAAGAAAGTTTGGAGTTTAAACTTAAATGTTTAGACTAGGTTTTCCTCATTTCAGATGTTTGCCAGTGACCTCTTGGTAAAAGAAAAATGATGGTAAAGATGTTTTCCCATAATTAACATGGCAAATATTAAAGATAGTGTACAAATGACCACTCACAGGAGGAAAGCTATTACCTCCAGTCCTCCAGGTCTAAGTCTTTGCATCTGTTGAAAACCAATGCAATAGAGGCCCTAATTCACTGTACTGAAATGAAGTTTTACTACATCTGGCATTACAGATGGTAAGGGAAATGGTGCATATTGCCGGCATGCTGTAAACACCTCAACATTCAAGAAGGGAGACTGTGTTAAGTGCAGTATAAACTCAGGAATTTGTAACCTGGCCTCACCTACGAAAAGAAAAGATTACCTTTCCCTTCAAAAAAAAAAAAGAAAAGAAAAAATATAACTGTGTTTTCATATGGTAAGGTGATATGCGATTGTATTTAGAAAGCAAAAAGAAAACCCCACAAAAGCCCCGCCCAGCGTTCAGTGGTGGTATTTTAAATAAAAGCCACTGAGACTGTTTAAAACCTGCTACTGGGATATGCAGCCAATGATGAGATTACTGTTTTGAATTTGGCTCCAGTCGGAAGCGATTAAATGTCATTGTGATGATTTTGTCCTTAGGGAACATTATGGATGTCATGGGGAAGGGCTCATCCCAAGGTGGAATTTGGACATTCACTTTTGGGTAGCTACGTAGTAGCATAAGAGCAATGAGTAACGAGTACACAGCAGTGACTACAGAACAAGGGTTGCCTCACAGAACCTGTCATTGCTGTTTGCGTGCTCATGGGCACTGCTGAGGGAGGCCCAAGACAAGATCATCAGCCGAGTTGAAAGCCATCTGTTGGTGTTCTGTGTGACTCCAGGCAAAGTGGGGGATGTGTCAGGAGCTGGTTGGGATGGCCAACTGCCATGGTACTTCTATGCAGCTTTCTTTCAGGTTAACAGAGATGTTGAAGCTGCTGGGATTTCAGTCCTGTCCTAAGCAGAAGCTTGAGCATTGCTTACAAAGCCAACAACAACAAAAAAAAGAGCACGTTAAATGTGCCCTAGAAGAAATATGTTTCTGCCTTGAGCTAACAAACATCTCCATGCTCAACGAGGCATGCCTTTTTGCCTTGATGGAGGTAATTTAACTGCTGTGTTCTGAACGTGGGCATCCTGAGATAGGGACCAATGGCATCTAGACAGTAATCTTGTTTACACGCATTGGGCAGATCATCGCACTACCAATACAGGGTTGTTTGCAGGTCTGTGCATAGCCCACAGCTGTGCACGTGCACTGGATAATTTGTGTATGTTACTTTTTGCCTCATACATGGATGTAAATGTGAGCTTCCTGTAGCAGCTGCATGTACGTTATACGCATACACAATTTAAAATACCTGTGTTGCAAAATCAGGCTATGCCATTCTCTCAACTCTAGGGAAGGTGGCTGGAAACACTGCATTTCGTTGGCTTCCCATGGGCAGCAGCTCTTCCAGCTGCTGCTGGGAACAGTGACACGTGAGTCCAGTAATTAACCCACCAGACCGCCAGAAAACATGACAAGTCACAGGTGTGTCATTGCTTGTAAGCTGTTGGGTGTCTTGGGGTCTAAACTAATGTGCTGCTTTTTCCTGAAACGGAACCCAGAATTATGGGTGATGCCTACAGCTGTTTTTTGGGTGAATACTTCACAAATGCATAAGCAATCTGCCAGTAATTCACATGGGGCCACTTTTGTCAAACGTGTTTATGTAGAAATTGCAGGAGCAGCTCCTAAATCAGCAAGGACTGAAACTCATAGTTGGATATGAACTCCCGCCGTCATTGGGAAGATGAGCAATAGTGTGTAGTTAGAATAAAAGTGTCTTAGCTAGTCACTATTCAGGCAGTTTGCAACAAATGTGGCAGGAAATTGGCTGTAGGTTCAAGTCTGAAATGTTTACATTTGCTCACAGCACTTAAGAAACTAAAATGTTAAAGTGGGGGGAAGAGGTCCTTTTATTAGCCTCAACAAAATTTCTATGTATGTCAACCATAAACTATTCTCTTAAAAATAATTTTTCCTAAGGTATCTTCAAAATACTGTGTATTTTTATGTGGAAAGGATACGAAAGCAGCTGTTACTTCAAAATAACATTTAAAGTACTTGAGGTATGAAAGCTTAAAGATTATTTAATCATTTTTGGCATAACTTGATTGTTGTAATTTTTGGTCAAGCATGTTAGACAAATAAAGTCTTAAAAAAACAAGAACAAAAAATAAGGCCTCTGTATATCCGCCTTGTGCATTCAGCTCCATGTGGGAAAGGCTGCATGTCTTCTCCAGGTGTAGGACATCAGACACATAGAACACGTAGATGTGCCTATGTGATACCAAAGTTGTTATCAGAAGGGAAGAGAAATCAGCAGGGGGGTCAGCTGGCAGGGGGACTGGGGCGAGGGGCAGAACGTGCCCTGCTCCATCTGCCAGCTTCATTTGCCACATCTGCAGAAGATCTCTTCACCACAACATCTTCAAGTTGGGAGCTGGGGTTGCAAAGAGGGGAAAACACACCTGCTGCCTGTAATTGATGAATTTTGGTGGGGGAATACGCAAGATGTGCCTGTGAGGCAGGGAAAAGCTAACGTGAGGGAGTGCCTGGTGGAGCTGCGAAGCAGTCAGGAGCTGTGATTCCATCCTTCATGAACGAGCAGCAGTCAGGGGAAGGATGGTTTATGCTCCAAGTTGAGTGTAAGGACACGAACCTCACAGAAAGGGAGATTAAAGTGAGGTGACTGTTTTAACTTTGTGGACACGGTCAAGGTGTGGACTGCCTCAAATCTGATCTACCTCATATTAGGGAAGCCGTGAAAAGGAAGGTTTCCGCAAACACAGTTTTGCAGTTGCCAGCTCTTTTCAAATTTGGGGATGCTCTCTAAGTAATTTCCTGCCTCACCTCCCCATTGCTGATCCTCACTGATATTTATCCAAGTAGCATCACTCCCAAAGGTCTGTGATGTGTATCGCTATTACATGTTTCATCATCACCGAGCAAAATTGTTACCAAGATTAATTTCAGTTCATTTTGATCATGAATCGGTGAGATATCACTGCACGAAATGAAAAAATGAGACAGGATTATTTTTACTTCTCTCAGTCGCATATGGCTGAGGATGTGAAATATTCCTTGCCTCCAAGGAACAAGCAAGCTGGGACTCAGCACCTGCCTGAGGAGCTGCCTTTTCCCAGGAAGCCCCCACCCACCGCGGTTCCACCCCCGCCTGGAGAACTGGGTTTAGGCTTTCAGATGATGCTTTTTGGTAGCCAGAGACTCCAAAACTACAATGGTCTTCAAGGAGGTTGCTGCAGGGAGCAAAGGTGGTGGCAGCAGCATGCCAGGCTGGCCCTGCCAGTCGCTCCACCTGTGAGGTGGCTATGGGGAGGGAAGGTAAAAACCCCCACTGGGGAGATGCACGGGGACAGAGCAAGGGAAGGTGGTCTGGCCTCGCTGCAGGAAGGAGCCAGAGGAGGTAAGACTTCTCCAGTTGCTGATTGCTGCCATCAGCCGCTGTAAATGCTACAGAGGAAGGAAGAACAAGACATTTCATACAAGGCAGTTTTTGGAATAATCCGCCCATGGAGATCTTTGTCATCATCTTTGTGTCGTCCCGTCCCGCCCTTTATTCCTGTTCGTAAGAGAAGTTCTCTCTTAAAACACCCTATTATTGCTTACTGCTGATGTAACTCAAGGCCAGTAAACAGAACTGCAAATGTTCTCTTTTTTTCAGGTACGTTCCGGCCCCTTTCTTGCAAGTCTCTCCGCATCTGCAGTTTTAACAGTATCATGAAACAGTGGGCTCCCTGGGTGATTATGCACAGAGCATTAGAACAACAGTATTTTGTTTATCCTTGTACGTGTGCTGCCGTTCAGGTTTATTGGCCGTCCCTTTGTTCTCTTTTTATGTTAAATATGTAAATAGGAGTACTTATATGTACCATCTTTGTGTCATTCGTTATTTTGTATACTGCCATTGTGTTGCTTTTTACCCACTTTGTCTAGAAATTAAAATAATTTCAGTTATAGCTAGACTCTCTCTAACCTTCTTACTTTGCCGTCTCAGAAACGCTCTCCTTCTCTCTTTCTGATGTGTCCTTTGGGAATTGGTGAGAGGCAGTGTTGCCAGAAGAGGACCTCCCTTCCTATCCGAGCATTTGGGCACAGTTCCCTGCTACTTCCACTGCTGATCTGTATCCAAATCTACTCTTCGTTTGTTTAGGATTTTTTGAGGTGATAGTATGTAATTACAAGCCCCCAGTGCAGGGCTGTGGTGAGCTGCCTGTGGCCCTAGCTGGGTTTTCTTTTCAAGAGGTGACAGACGATCTGGGCTTAACTGATTTTCACAGCCATCATCTCCTTCCCTCCAGGGAGCCCCTCCCAGGTTGCATCCAGGAGGGAAGACTTCTCCCCTGCTCTGGCCCATTTCCCTGGCTTTGGTGGTGCCTTGGCAGACCTTGTCACGCTCAGCTGAGCTTTGCTGTCAAGGGTATCTTGTCTGCCGTGTGTGGTGAGCAGCCCTGGGGCTGGGGATGCTGCTGGGTGGGGTACGGAGCTGCATGACTTTTGCCCAGTTCTTATCCTGCCTTGTGGGTTTTTGTTGTTTGGCTCATGCCTAACCCATGACCCTTCTTTGCCTCTCATGAATAGCTCTTTCACAAAAGTCTTTATCAAAACCTTTGGAGGCGTCCACACCAATTATACCAGAGATACCTCTTCTTGCCAGGACTTTGATGTCCCAGAAGCTTTCAAATAGGTTAAAGAAACTGGCATTTCTTTTCCACAAAATGGTGGGCTTTGTTTTCCCTCCCGCTCAGTGAAGTGTATTCCCTCTCCAGAGCATGATGACACAATAATTAACCTCACTACCTGTCACTGGGACAGTGCACAATATGCCCCAGCACTTGTGCCGTTTGCTCTGGTGCGGTGCAATCCGAGGCTGGTTAGCGGCGGTGAGCACCGCCGCACGGTGAGGTTGTCCTCCGGGTTTGCAGTGAGCCTTGGGAAGAGGGGGGCAACCACAGGAAACAATGACCCCGACGGGTTTGCCATTTTCTTTACTCTCATTACATTTTTCTTGTAGTGCTTTCCGCTTTTTGGATGAGATGAGCACCTTGGGGAGTGCCAGATGGGAAAACGCTGGATGCTATAAACACACTGCAATGGCTTATGGTAGCTTTGAACTTCAAAATCAGGGTACGGAAAATGCTCTGCCCCACCAGCTGAGCTACTCAATATCCAGCAAGGGCTGGGGAGAGTTGAAGGTAATGTTGAAGCACCTTCCCACCAGCCCAGCCTCAACTGCCCCTTTGCCACTGCAGTTGGAGGCTGGCCATGGGGTCTGGGGCTGGCCCAGCTCCCTGACAAGCGCAAATTAAGAATGTTAGAGGCTTTTGGAGCTGATGGCATGAACCTTTCCACAGAGGCCACCGGAGCGGTAGGAAGAGGTTACTGAGTGTCCGGGGGTGCCTTCCTCAGTGGTTGTGGGGGAACAGCTGGGGACACCACAGTGTGTGCCCTGGTGGGGATCCTGCCGGCAGGTGTGTGGGGCCAAAGCCAAAGGCGTGGGGTAGGTGGCTTTGTCGGCACCTCTGCGTGGCACAGAGCCAGGCAGCCCTAGTGGTGTGTGCTGTGGGTTTTGAGAGGCTTGTCCCTGTCATTCTGAATTTCCATTTCAGACCAATGGTGCTGCCCCTCCCCTGAGGCACAAGGGATGTGAAGGAGTGATGCTTGGGTTTCCAGATGCTTGCCTCAGATAGGCTGACGGAGGGGTTTGTGCAGACAGAAATACTCTCATCTACGCCGTGTCATAACCTGTCCCGGCAGGCTGCTGCTGCTGCAGTGGGAGATTTTATAGGCTCCTGCAAACTTCACCTCTCACTGTAGTGGTCTGGGCCGTATTTTCTAGAAATAATAAAACAGGATAAAGCGGAGTGGGCAATTTAACCCATATTTATATTTCTTCTGTTGTTTTACAAGGCAGTCGTTCTGATTGCATCTGTTACCTGATATTTGAAAATGAGCAGAGAGCTGCTTCACACAGACATGTGTTGGCTGATAATTACCTTTCTTTTGTCACTGACTCCTCTGCTTCCTGTGGACTGTCCTGTCCATCCCCACACTTCGTGTTGCTTGCACTGGGGCTCCACAGGCAGCCTCTCACCATCGCCAGCCTTCCCCTGGATACCTCTGTGGTCTCATCAGGAACGATGTGAGAGCCTTATGCTGTTCCTGCATTCTTTGGAGCCCACAGACAAATACCCACCACCTTCCCTGGCAGCACCAGCTCCAAGGACCCGCCAGAACCTAAGAGCGGTGTAGGACAAGGGAGTGAGCTTGGGGTGAGCTTGGGATATCTCCCAGTGTCACCGTGAATCTCTCCAGGTGAGTGGGTACCCCCATAAGGGGTGAGTCTGCTCTGCAAGAAGGAAAGAGCTCTTCTCCATTTGGAACAGATGCCAATGCCAGTTGGAGCGAGGCAGCTCCTCATCGGAGTGGCCAAGGCAAAGCGTGGCAGAGGAGGGCAAGCTTCCAGAGACATGTGCCCACTAGGGTCCCTCAGACTCCCGGCATTGTGGTCCTGTTTGTGACAGTATAAACACTTGGTGCTGCGATGATAGTCTCGTGGACTGCCCATGGCACTCTGACCAGGATTTCCACCCCATTCACGTTCTCTGTAATCACACACGCAGGAAAGGAAAAGTTGGTGTGAAGCCACCGAGGAGTCAAGAGGCTGGTCAAAACTGGAAGCTCTCAGGCAGTAAAGAGAGCTCATGCAATCATCTGTCGGTGGCGCTTTAGCGTTTAGTGCGATTTTGGTAACGGGGGGGGAGGCTGCTGCCTTTGTTTGGTGCTGTTTCAGTAGTGGGGGGTGGGGCTAAGCTTCCCTAGCTCCAGTGTGCCCCCACATCTGGCCGAGGCTGCACTAATCAGCACCTCTGTGAATAAACCTATTTAAAGAGGGGAAACAGGCTTCGGAATGCCTTTTGGTTTTGGAGTGTTCTTTTGTTTTGAAGGTGGTAGGATGAAAGGAGAAGCAACCATGCGGTCACCAACCATGCGGTCACACAGAGTAGCAAGGAAGAGGTTGGAGAGACACACCAGTACAGCCATTTCCCCTCAGCCCGTGGTGCATTGGCAGGCTGAAGCCCTGTAATCCTTGGAGATCACTGGTGGGGAGAAAGTCAGCTTGCAGAGAGTCATGGAGGGTTCCATGACGGAGCAGAGAGACGTGGAGAGGATCACGATGCAGCTGGTGATTGATGCTAAAATAAGCTGTGACTTTGAGGAGGGTTGGTGCTGGGTCAGTTCAGCACTGGGAGAGGAGATTCCAGTGGCAGACCCCCACGTGAGCTGGAGACGTTCATGGAGGTCTGTCTCCTGTGCGGGGGATGCCATGTGGCTGCAAGGAACTGTGAGAAGTTTTTTCTGTGACAGAGAGCGAGCAGTAGAAACGGTATGGAGGGAACTGAGACTGACTGTGCCCCCTATCCTGTTCCCCCCCTGCACTGAGCAGGGGAGGAGGAGGTAGCAAAACTAGGCCCAGGAAAAAGGAAGGGGTGGGGGGAAGATATATTTAAGAGCTGGTTGTTCCTCCTACTGTTCTGCTCTGATTTCAATTGGTGATTTGGTTGTGGTTTTGTCGTTTGACTTAAATTGATTTTGTTTCCCCAAGTTGAGTCTGTCTTTTGCCTGTGACCATAAGTGGTGAGTGATCCCTCCCTTGTCCCTTGTCTTGACCCTTGAGTATTTTGTTGTATTTTCTTCTCTTGGAGAAACAGAGCAACTGTGTGGTGCTTATTCTCCAGCTGGGTCTAAACCATGACACGAGCCCTGCTATGAAAATGCTGATTGATTCATTGTTCCTCCTAACAGATAAGAAAGTCAGGGAAATAAAAAGGTGCTCAGCAAACTATGATGAGCTTCATCAGCTGCCTTTAGCTCTGCATTAGTGTGCGGCATTAGGATGTTGCACTGGCTGAGCACTGGTTGCGTGACAGCTCTAGTCAGCGAGCGCTTACTAAGGCGGGTAAGCTTGGAAATGCCACGCTCTCTTCTAAGTGAAAGTAGAGGTTTGCTTTTATTTTACCTGCTACCGAGCGCATGTTATCCCTTAAAATAATGGTATAGGAACATTTTATCGACAGATTTTAATCTTAAGTGTAGGACCTTCTGCACTGAGCCCCCAAGGTTGGGTAGACCAGAGGGGAAAACAGTGCAGCTCATTTTTCTGGTCAGGAAAGGGTCCTTCCACCCTTCTGTGAGCTCAGGATGCCACAGTATGAGACGCCTGTCTCTCCTGGATCCTGAGTTTGCTTTGTTAAAGCAGTCCCTTTTAAGTTTTAATAAATAAATAAATAAATAAAATAAATCAACATTGGTAAAGGAATAAAAGAAAAAAAAAGGACAACAGTGGCAGAAGAGCTACGGTTCCTCCAAACTTTGAAGCTGGTGTTATCTATTAGAAACAACAAAAGGAACTCAAAGCAGGGAGATGGAAAGCAACAAAATGTATGAAAGCAAATTACTTGAATGGGGCTCTCAGAAGTGACAGTGATGTTTTTTGTTTCCTATTGGCTTCATTTCTGCTTCCGAGTGAAAAAGGAGAGTGTCCTTTAAAGAATAGCATTGTCTCTGTAGTCTCCGCACTGGTATTATTAAGAGTTCAGAAACTGTGTTAGTCTAAAAAACATCAGGAGCTCACAGCCCACATGTAGAGTTGAAATAGGAAGGTGGCATGTGGGGTTTTCATTTTTTAATATAGAAAAAAAAGACGGGGTTTTTTCTTTAAAAGCTCCTTATAGATGTAAAGGCAGTTACTTCTCTTGACTTCCTCAATGGCTTTGCCGTGGCTTTTCCTTTGGTTTGTACAAAGCTACAGAGGACTGCAAAGCTGTTCCCAAGGGAAGAGGGTGCTGATACCAGCAGGAGCGCAAAACTGAGCTGAATCCATGCAAGACCCTGTCAGAAGCTCAAGGTTCATCGAATCTGAAACCAGCCTACTCTCTGAGAAACAAAATGACCCAAGTCAGGCTTCCAAGTTGCTCAGGTTGGAGCATTTCTGGCAGTACCCAGCCCAATCTCCCGCTATAAGCATGTCTAGCTTGGTGGGCTGCTCAAGTGTTCTCCATCTGAATTCTGAGTATCTCCAAGGACGGAGAGCTCATCACCCCTCTGTGCATCTGTGCTGGTGTTTGTCCATCCTCTTTCTCCTTGTAGAAGGGAAAGCTCATGTCTTGCATTTCCAAGGGAAGTTGCTTGCACTGCTCCATGTCCCCAGTGCCCTCCAGCCCAGAGATGTCCTGTGTGGTGACATCCTGTGTGGTGGCCGTCTCAGAGCTAGCACATGGCCTCCAGGCAGACAGCATGTCTGCTTGGCTGCCCCAGCCCTTTCAAATCTTAATGCATGTGGGGAGCCACAGAAAACCCTGGAGTCTGCTGTTTTTCTTTCTTCTGCTCTGATGTCTGCTGTGCAACAACTTGATTTGCTTTGGTTGTTTTGGGAGAGCAGAAGGAAAACCTGCTCTGAAGGAATGTTTTTTAGAAAACCTCTTGGCCCTACTGAAGTCAGCAGAAGTATGAGCACTGACCTCAGCAAAACAATCTTCTAAATAAGTTTGAGCATCCTTATATGACCGCACCCTAAGGCCTATGCAATTTTGGGGGATGTTTTCAGAAGTAAATATGTTTATGTATGTCTGCACTGTGCCCTTTTCTAGCTGAACTAGAGTAGTCAAGGGAGACTCCCACCGTGCTGGACCTTCGCCTTGCCTGGCGAAGTAAGAGCAGCTTCCCTTCTAGGGGAAACACTCTGATTATGTTTTAATGGAAGATTGTGCTCATTATGTTTGAAATTACTTTGAATCCACTTGCACCTTCGTTCTGTGACCATTTTCCAAAGCACATTTCAGCTTTTCAAGGGAATACCCCTTCAAAGACTGACTCCTCAGCAGGGCATAGGTATGTGCCCTTACATCACCAGGGTTTCATCCCTGTGAGAGTCAGGTGCTCAGCACGCTGGGCTGCGTAGATACCTGCAAACCGTGGTAGTTTGGTTCAGGATTAGCTGGGACATGAGACTTCAAATGCAGCTATGCAGCATGCAAAGGAGCTATAGCAAGCAAAAAGGTTCGTTCTTCGGGAAGGATCTTGCTTAGAAGTTGTTTAATTGATGATTGCCTTTGTTAAGTAAATAGCCTTTGCTATTTCCACAAGACAAGTCTAAGAAATTTAGAGTACTGGGACAGTGAAATGCAGAGAGCATCCTCTCACTGGGTACAGGGAAGAAGCATAAAAAGACAAAACCAGGGAGGCAAATTGAATCCTGTTGCACGGAGAAGAGGAAGAAAGACTTTCTAAGGGAGAGGCTGGCACCAGAATGATGAACTGACACAAAGAATCACAGCACAAAGAGTGACACTTCATGAAATCAGAAGACACTGCTGCGATGATTCATGATGCAGTTTAGTAACCTTCTCACTCCAAAGCGAGCTGAGGGAGAGGGATGTCTACGGTATCCTCCTGGAAGTAAATGAAACAAGTCAGAGGATGTGCGGACATGACAATGAAAATGCTGCTTAACTAGGAGGTATAAGTTAAAGAATTTGGGGTTTAAGGACACCAGAAGAACACACGTTTTAGAAGAGCTTCTCTTCTGCAGAAGACCAGTCTAGAGCTGCAAGAAGGGTTTCGATTAACAGAAGTGTGTGAAAAAAAGTGATCACCAAACCCTTGGAGTGTACAAAACCTTGTGTTGGCAACATGTAACAGAGACAAAGACTATCCTGTGCAGAAATTCATAAATTGATTATGTATCAAGATTAAAAGCCCAAGTAATAAATGCAAGGAATAGAAATTGCTAGTTTAGAAACATGCATTTAAACTAGCTGATATTAATGAAACCTCGTAGGATGGCACATGACAGGAATGTTGATTAAGTTGTTTATAATCTCCTCAGAAAAGATCAACTTGGCAAAAGAGAAATAAAACTGCCTTACAATATAAAATGGTGATGCTGGCAACTATGAAGTCAGTCAACTGGAACATATATTCATCCTAAGATGTCAAGTTTGCGATGTGCCTCCACGTGATTTGTACCTGACAGCGTTAAACTGAACCGAGCATTTCGAGTCCTCTGTATAGACTGCTACTTCAACATGCATCGGTAATGTTTGCAACACACCCTAAACCTGTCGTGGTGAGGCAGTTCTTTCTGAATGGTAGAAAGCAGAGAATTCAGTCTGCTAGAATGTCTAAAACTCCTGGCTAACAATTTTCTGACAAAAAGGCTGCTTCTAGCAGGAACAACATCTGCATCACATCTCGTCTTGATGGACGAGGAGAACTGTTTCACACAATGAAGATGCTGAAGCAGCTTGAGGTATCAGCAGCCATGACTTTGGTAACACCCACTGTGTGAATGTAAAATAAGGAGATAGAACAAGTCAGATAAACGCTTTCTCTTTCAAAAGGGCAATTCCATAAAGCCAAACACTAAGGCATCAGTTAGGAGAAAAAACATTTAAGCAGGAAGATGTAGATGGTATTTGCAAACTGTTTAATCAAGTTTGCCAAAGAACTGTCTCAGAGCACACAAAGACCCAAACTGGTTTCAAAAACCTCCACCCTGTATTAAAGAGAAAATAAGTCGTCTAGGATGACTGGAAAAGAAAAAAACACGTATACCAAACTGATGAAAGAAGAAATTTGTGTGAAACAGTGATGAGGAAAGCGAACGTACACAGGGAGTATCAACGATTCGAAACAGTAATGGTAAGACTACAAGAGCAAACGGGAACGGGGGGTTCATCAGCAGTGTTACTAAAGGGGTGGGATTTTGAAGTAGGTATCTGTGTTGTGTGCAGGTAAAACGGCCTGGTGGTCGAGGGACGTTACACACGGCTGTGGACCAAGTGCTTTTAAGTCTAGCAGTCCTGAAACAGCGTGTTAAACAGCAATTACCAAATTTTTTGAATCAGCACTTTGTATCTAAGAAGTTGGCCGAGGAGCTTTTTAAACTGCTAGTAATTACTTTTCAGACAAGTTAGGACATGAAAGAAGTCTCACTAGTCCAGAGAAAGCTGAAATTGTGCCAATATTTTAAAAAGAGGACTTTACAATAGGGGAAGAGGGGCGAGTGCTAGCTTGACTTTGATCCTCTGAAAAAATCAGTGATGGAATTAATTGTGCAAGTCTTGAGTAACAAAGAATTAAAAGAAGCTAATAAAATTAAATGCTAATCAAGGTGGATTTAAGTAAAATGGATCTTCTCAAACTAATTTGTGTCTTTTCATGAGATTACAAGTTTGGATGACAAATATAATCGTGTTAAGGTAATAGACTTCTGTAAGGCACGTGACTTGGCACCATCGCCTAGTATTTTGAGGGGGAAACAGGAATGATATAATTTTGACATGGCACATGTTAAATGAATTAGGAACCACCTAACCAATCTAATTAAATGAGGAATCATCTTTAAGAAGCTCTGTGTTTTGTAGGGTCCTCCAGGTAACGGTTCCTGTCCTGACGTGATTTAACTGCTAGATCTTGACTGGGAAACCTACCCCCACACCAAAAAAAAGGTGTTTCTGCAACTTTTTATAGATGAATCAAGTGTTGGACTGCAGGAAATACTGAATAGGAAGGTTCACAGGTACGCTCTGATCTAGATTTTTTTTAAGAAAATGAGTTACAGCAAATTGGTCTACATTTCAGTATGACACGTGTGAAATTGTATCCCTTAACAGAAGGACATGGGCCATGTCCCCGACCTTGCCTCGGGGACAAAAGCTCTGAGAAAAAGGACTTGGATATGGGTCTGGCTGGCAGCGAGCAGCTGGTGTGCTCAGCCGGTGCCGCAGCCAGCACTGCAAACGCAGCAGCTGAGCGGGCAAAGCTGGCAGAGGGACGTTACTCGTCCTCTGCGCTCGGCATCCCTATGGCTGAGGTTTGAAAGGGTGCCAGTTCAGACATCTCTGACTCTAGCATGATTTTGAGAAGTTGGAACTGACATCAGGAGGACCTGTGGAAATGGGAAAAGTACTGGAAAATTAGCCCTAAGAGGTGAAAATCTGGGGAGCTCACTCTGTCTTGTTGAAAACAGTAGAGGTTCAGGATGATTTCACCATGACCTTTATGTAACTGCATGTTGTACAAGCTGGAAGCTGCAGAGAGGCAAATACACAACTGAAATAACATCATCTTAAAAATACATGTATCATCGGTATGTATACGTAGTTTTCTTTACAAAGAGAGCAATTAGCCACTAAAACAACCTTCGAATGATTGTGCCGATTCTTTGCAATTGGCAATTTTTAAATCAAGATTTTAAGTTTTGTCTGTATCTTCAGACAAAAAACTAATTACGAGAGTCCCATGCATTAAAAGTCAACAAACAAACACCCTTGTGATCCCTTAACTTACCGGGCTTTGGATCAGGCCCTGCCTTAATTACGGGGAATTCTGCAAAATGACCAGTGACCGGCACACTTCCACTCCTGTTGCCTCACTGGGACTGGGCAAACCACTGGAACTAAGAAAAACGTTTGTTTACCCAGACATGTGATTTCACACCCTGGCAGGCAATTAAAATGCAAATTAAAAATGTTAATTAGAACTGTTTCAACATCTATTCTAATGCACAAGATGGGAATTCTGTACAGTGTACAGAGAAAGATGCATTGTTCCTCGGGCAAAACCCTCCCGCCACGGTTCCTCTGGAGTGAGCAGAAATAGCTGCTACTTTTATGAAAACCTGATTGCAGGGAAAAAGAAAAAGAAAAAGAAAAAAAAAAGAAAATAAAGTGCCAAGGTCTGATCCTGCGTCTAAATGTTGGGGTAAATCCACTGGAGCCGGGGAGTCGCAGTATGTTTTTGGTTTAACAAGGGCAGAATCAAGACCTGTAAAAATACTCGGACTGAAAGAAGGTGCGAAATGGTATCCACCCCACAGTGAAACATCTGTCTTATCCTATCTCTACTATTTCCCTCCCCCCTTTTTTTAAATCACGGCAGATTTTTGTGTGGTAGTAAGGACAGACACCAGCTAACACACGTCTCACACACGCTGACGGCAGCCTGGGGATAACCTTGTTTCAGTGAGGGCTGGGGAGGGAAGGAGGAGGCTGTGCTGGGGTGCTCAGCCCCCGGCCCTGCCCCTGCAGAGCCAGAATTCGCTCTTCTAACAGCAGCAGCAGCAGCTCTGAGACTGCACACCGGCAGGTCTCCTTCCCCTGTTGAATATGCAGGTGCTCCACTAAGGCTCATCCCAATACACCCTGACATTTAAGACACCTTTCTTCCCTTTCCTACTTAAAAACCACCTGATGGAACGTGGATACTCCTAGAGCTGCGATGAGATTGTTTGAACTGCTGTTGGAGCAGCGTGTTATGTTTGCTTATTTGAAGATGATGATATTTGTATTGCTGTTGGTAATTCATGCCAAGCATAGTTTTAGAACGTTGTGGAGATATCATGTTTGCATATTTTAAGTATTGATATAATAAAAAAATGTTTAATGTCTCTTTTCACAGCATAATAATGCATGATGATAGCCTTTAGCACAGAAAAATTTGAAACTAGAAGAAAAATATTTTTTAGAAAACGGATTTTTTAAAATCTGATTTTCATTTTCCCATGTTTGAAACTTCCCTTACTGCTCTTGACCTGCTGCGTATCACCCAGATAAAAACAGAGACATGGGCACTTCACACGGTAATGCCTTAAGTGAAACAAGTGACTGCATTCTGGAGAAGTTAGATATCATTTTCCTGCAGCACGCTCTATTTCTAGCCTCGCAGGCTTTATGCCAGTTGCCAGTGTAGAAGATGGTCCACAGGAATGTCTTGCTGCTTTCCTTTCTCTTCCGTCCCTTTGCCTAGCTCCAGCTCTCTCTCTCTGCCCTTCCCCACTTCGTCCTCTGAGCACAGAGAGAATTTATTTCTGCTCTCACAGGCTCCATGTGAAGCCCTAGGACAGAAATAGCTTGTGCAGAGTCTACACACCTCTTCTTCCTTCCCTTCCCTGACTGATCCTTGTCTTTCATTTCCTTTGTCCTGCTTCTTCGTGCTTCCAGCAAACAGCTTTTGTGCCATGCCTTTCTAGCCTGCTCCAAAAGAGCTCTCTTGGAGCTGTCCCCTCCCGCACACCAGCCACTGCTCCTCGGCAGTAGCCGGCTGGCCTCGGGGCAGGGGATGGGAAGAGGCCAAGTAGCTCCGGTGGGTTTGAGGAGCTGATGAGGAGCTCACGTGGCTGGTGAGCGCCCAGCTTTACAGGGCCTTCGAAGTGAGAAACACCTTAGGGGAAAGATGGGGAGAGAAGGAAGAAAATCCAGGGGCAGACATTGTGTCTTCTATAGCCTGTTTCTACACGAAATTCACTTTTTGTGCGGTGAGGGATATTTCTCTGGTATTTTAAGAGCCTAGAAGCCCTATGATGCTTGGCTAGTGTGAGCTTCCCTGCAGTGCAAGGTCCTAATGGCTGGTGCTGGTAGCGACCCGGTCGCTCTGGGAAGGCTGTCGTTCCAGGGGGCTTCTCCCTGTGCTGGTTTCCAGTATTCGTGGTTTCTTACTAACTGTCAGTGTGTATTTTGGCAGTGACAAGCTGGAGTCACGGGCTCGCCAGGCCCCTCTTGAATGGGCCACGTGTGAGTGGCTGCTTTGCTGAGAGATATAGCGACAAGTGAATGTTGGATGTGCAGGTGGGAAAACAAGAGGGATCTGATGGGTGGGTGACTTGGCACTGATTTGAGGCTCCTGTGTAGCAGCAGATTCATTAGTGAATTCAGTCTCCTTCAATTAGCTTACTCTGCTGTGGAGTGAAGGAAAAGAAACTTACAACAATGGTAAAACACTGCCGAAGGATCCATTTTACTCTAGCCTTAGCAAACCTTTTGTTTCCAGCTCAGGAGAGGCATGTAAGCAGTCACAGGGACTGCCAGCTTTGGGGACAGAGCAGCAGGGGAACACTGAGGCTGGGTGGAGGGGCCTGGCAATGCCCTCAGAGGAAGCACCTTGTCGTCCAGAGCTGAGCTAAGCCCCAGGAATCTGGCTGCTCTTCTCCAGGCTTTGGTGGAGTGGCTGCTGAAGGAGGATTCCTCCCCTGATGATGGAACATGCTTGGCCTCCCTTCATGCCCTGCAGGATGTCTCACAGATTTCATGGTGAATAGCCCAGTCAGATGCTTGACAGCCGCCCACCACAAAGCCAAGTGCAAGTGCTGGGCTGCAGCCAGGACGCCGTGCCCCGGCTGCAGCATCTGAGGGCCAAAGCCTCCCCTCCCAACAGCCGTGGCAGAACCCTTGTGGAGGGAAGTGAGAGATCTTGCTTAAGGGCTTTTCTCTACTGAGCCCAGAAGAGGAGGGAACAGCCAGCGACGGCTCCCTATGGCAAGGGGCAGGGAGGAGGCTGTCACCTGCTGCTGCTGCATCTCAGCGGCAGCAGATGCTGCCTTGCAGGGAGCGCTGGCAGAGACCTGTGCTGCCCAAACCCCTCGGAGGCACCGTGCTCCTTGCATCCTGCCCAACGAAGCAGCCTGTGCTGCTGCCCCCAGGGATGACAGAGCAAACGGAGATCCTGCCAGAGCAGCCGTGGGATCTCTGTCCTCCACTTGGAAACGGGATTTCTGAGACTTATATTCATGTTTTTATTTTCATATCCACCTTACCTTTTCCACAGTGTTTACATACAACAGCAGGAGACCATTACCCTGGGATAACGCTCAAATCCCACTGGCATTATCCACCTCACAGTGGAAACAAAGGGGACCTCTGCCAGCCCCTCCTGGCTGGATGCCGGGCCCTTGGTTAGGGGGAGAGGCTGCAAAAAATAAAGCCTTCTTCTATTATAAAAGTTTATCTATTCAGCAGTTTGCAATTTTAATATGAAAAATTATCTCGCTTATTTCAAAATGGTGGTAGATGAAATTCAGTGGGTTTGGTTTTCTTTTAATGAGGTTGGATAAACAGTTGGTAAGTGCCATCCCTGCCTTTAAGAGCTCACTAAAAAAACCAGCAGGATTTGATTTGTTTGTACAGCGAAAAGATTATTCTTTCCTCCCTTCAGAGTTGTTGGATTTGATAATCCTGCCTGTAGAACTAATGAAAAAAATCCTCTGGCAGGTTTTGTCAGGAAACACAGAGACACCCACCCCCTCGCCTCTCCCGAAGATAGCGGGTATCTTGAAAGTGGTGGAGCAGGGGACGCAACTCCTGCACCCCTTTGTGAAACACAGTAGCCATGCTCTGTGCCAGAAGGCAGCACAGGGGTGGAAGTCTTACTGTATTTGATATAAAATTGGATCCAATTATCAAATGGGACTTATAGGAGATTTTGAAGAAAAAAAAAAAATAACCCTCCCCTCACCAAAAAAAAAAATCCTGAATGACACTACTCAGTAATCACTTAGATTATAAATGCACAAGAAGTACTCCTTGATGTGAACTGAGATAGGACCTGATAACATTCTTATAGCCAGGACTTTTCATTTGGTTATACAGGTATGTACGGAATTGTCACACATGCGAATGTCCTAACAAAGGCACAGAAAATCATTTCTCTAGAAGAGAACAGAAAAGCAGCACAGCCCAGGTCTTCCAAGAGTAAAATTCAGGGTCCTCTCAAATCCGCAGGTTTTCAGCCCTTGAGACCAGGGTAACCAGAAGCTCACACAAGCTTCCAGGGAAAAGACTGATGAATCTATTTACTGAAATACTCCCAAGCGCAGAAAGGGTCGTGTACTGGGAAGGTGGTGAGAAACTTGTACACATCCCATAAGTACCACAAGCAAATCCATGCGCTTTGTCTTCAGGGAGTAGCTAATTCTGAATAGGAATGTGACTGCATGGGACCCAAGGCTATTCTGCTTGGCAGTGGTACCTGCCACAGTCACGCAGTGGATGCCACTTCCTAGAGGCCAGATGTTCCTGTGACTGGGATACCAGGAAGTAAACAAAAGGCATCTGAGAATGAATAAAGCACTTTCCAGATGGTAGCAAAAACCCTGACACTGAGATTTCTCCCAGCTTGCTGACATCCTTCTCTTTTTACACTTTCAGAACGCCTCGCCAGGCATGTTGGACACTCTT
>NW_010393786.1:31993-58934 GCF_000710305.1 Buceros rhinoceros silvestris | reverse complement strand
CACTCTTTCTTGTCTCATTTTCTATTGTTTTGCAGTTAAGGACAGGTGCAGAACGAATTGTTGTTGTCTGAGGATGACTGGATGCTGGTACCTAATGCAAGAGAAAATGGTATTCTTCTCTCTTGAGTTTTACTGGTTGTATAGACAAACCACCAGATGACAAATCCAGTTTCTGGTCTTCCAAACTTGAGATTACTGAACTGTTTGAGCCACTTCTAAGTGGCTGATTTGAATGTGGTCTGCAAACCTGTAGGCAAAAATGTAAGAACAGCCTTAATATCAAAATTACACTATTCCTTTAGTGGTCCTTGACCATTTTTTGTCAATTTGGCTTAATCTGTAAATCATTTACAGTTTCTCCAAACTGTTTCTTATTAAAAACCAGATACCATGTTAAAAAAAAGTTATGAAGTACCATCTTAGACCAAACACAAACCAGTGCAAAGTCACCAAATTATGAAACAACATTGCTTTGATTTGTTAGCGTGAGGACTCTGTTCTGCAGTTGTCCTGTGCAGAGCTGCCGAATGAGTAACACAAGAGGATCCTGGTGCTCAGTGTACTGGGAGTACTGGGAGTACTGGGAGTGGGCTAGAAGCAAAGCCTCAGCCTACCACCGACTACCGTGTATGACACACGCACAAGCAGTACTTACCCTTCTACATCCAGTGTATATCTGATATTTATTGAGACTTCCCAGTGCTCCCTTGAGGGGGGTCACCGGTGCAAACTTTTACTGAGGCCTCACACAAATTTTCATGCAATGAATGCTGCAGGATCATTAATCCTGATTGGTGTTTAGGCTGGTTGGGGTCTTTCCAACAGCCATAACTCCAGGGAGACTTAAATTCCCCTCCTATAATCTTATACTACCCAATCTAGCATTCACAGACAGTAATAATTTTTTTTTTATTATTTCTTTCTCTGGGTACTGGTTCAAAACATGAAAGATGCATGTAGCTATTTGTCTGGGCTTTTCAAGAAAGAACCTATAGTAAATGCAAAAATTGAGCTAGCAATGGCCCAATGTTTAGATTTTCCAACCCTGACAAGTTGTTTGCATGTTTAATTTGTTCAATCTGTTATTTCTTTTTCAGTAGCTAAACATCTCCATGTAGAAGTAGTCAGAAAATCCAAGCATGTTCCAGGCACTGAATAATTCTAAATATTTTATTTTTCTCTCGTAGGTTTGGTTGTAGCTATAGAATGTGGAATAGTTAAGCGCAGCGCCACGAGAGCAGTATTTAATTTTTCTGACCGTAATGATTTCCCCACTTTTCTATGAATTGCAGCACTAGCATAAGAGGCCAGCATGGTCGTGGAGAGGACGAAAGTGGATTATTGACAGGGAATATAGGTATGGATGGAAAAATGAAGTAGAACTCCTGTATTCCTAATCTACTTCTCTTACCTCTTTCAGATCACTGGCCTTCATGGCAAGTCCATCAGTTACTCTACCAGGCATTAATAGCTGTAATTTGGCATCCACCAGAAAGCAGGCAAGACCACCAGGAGGTTTTAGGACAGGCCATCAAACACCTACTGGCAAACTGCTTAGCCTTGTCAGAGGACCACAGACAAGCTGACTATATTTTTTATGCTGCTTTTGCAGCTATTTGGCCTTTGTAATTTGGGCCGTTTTCCTTCTTCCTAGAACTCTGTGCTTAAACACAGAGATTTTATTCGCGGTACAGCTCTGACGGATATGTGTATGGTAGCAGCAGGGAATGCTATTGGTATAAATGAACATATCTTTCGACTTTAGTGGAGTTACTATCTGGCCCAGTTTTTGTCATTGTAACACAGTTTAGGAATTACCTCATTTGCATATTGACAGGTGATTGTGCGTGACTTTATGTGCAATCAATGGGAATACCTTCACTGAGTTCCACAAGTACTATCTTCAGCTTATGCATAGAAATGAAAAGCCAGACAATTCATAAAACCACCGTACTTACACCTTTTTGCGCTCCTAGAGAAGATTATGTCTTGGGACGCTCAGGCTGAGAAGACGCATGTGGGTCCTGCACAGCATGTCTAGCTGCCTTGGTCGAAGTTGCAGAACTCGTTGCACTGGTAGTGGTTGGTGCCATTGTTAAAACTTCTGAGCTAAACTTCCTCAAAAAAGTCGTGATAATTTGACTGTCCACAAGTGCTGACACCACTGTGTTTCAAATCACTGAAGAAACAGAAGATTACATTTGTAAATGCTAGTTTTACAACAGAATCCCCCTATGCGCTAAGGATATGATGAAACATATCAAAAAGAAAGTGGGAGGACACCTTGGAATAGAAGCAATCCTAGAGCCCGTCTTATTCAAAAAAACCACAGCTTCTCTGCAGAAGCCCGCAGAAGCCTGGGAAAACAATGAAAAAGGGATTTCTGCAGGACGTTTTTTAATTGAACTGGGCCCTTAGTGTGCTGTTTAAGCGACTAAACCCTGTGATTAGACACAGTGATTGAGCTGCAGTATAGAAGAATAACACTTTCATGTGAGAGGTAAATCAAATACGTGGTGCACCTGTATCCTGACTGAGTACCATAGAGGTGAATTTCTCATGCTATTGGGTGCACCTGAGCTATACCCCCATCTCAGCAGGCCATTAGGGTTCCTCAGTTATTGTTATTTGCATCAAGAAATTATTTCATCCTGAGGGCAAAAATCAGTGTGATGATAGAACATCGCAGGAAATCTTCACAGCCTTTAAAATCACGTTATAGTTATAGTATAGAATAGGGCCAGGAATCGTTCCCCTACAGCACGTACAGCCAGCCTACAGAAAACGTGGGGGCAGCTGCGATACCTTTGCCTCTGCTGCCTGGGGAGGTCTGTGTGGCTGCGTGGCCGAGCGCAGGGCGGGCAGCCCTCCACCTGAGCTGCCGATGGAGCTGTAAGGGTGAGCTGGGCTGATTTCCCTCCGAACAGCGCTTCAGTAAGTAGCTGCACTGAATTGAACAGGACTACTCGTGATACAAGCTACTAATCAAAGCAAGGATTATGACAGCCTGCCTTAAATAAGCTGCACTCACTTTTGTGAGTGTTTCAGGAGTCATCAGCATTCCTTTTTAGAGTCTTCATTATTGATTTTTAATACAAATCTAATTGGGAACCTCAGATTGCTTTTGATTTGATCTTTTTTGGCAGAGGCTTTAAACCCTAAAGAAAACTAGTCACCTCTTTGATAGAATGCCAAGCTGCAGTCAAACTTCAAAGGGCAAAGGATACATTTTGAATTTCCTTTCAACTTTCCCCCATTGGTCTGGCTGCTACTACATTATGAATTATAAACAACTCTATTTTGCACTTGTGATTATACTTCACACTTTGTACGAGAATCTCAAAGTGTATTACGAACTTCAATTAAATGGAACAATACCCAGATGAGTTGGGTTAGCTTTATTTAGAAATTATTTCTACACCCAACAAGGTTTAGCCATTTGGGGGATTGCAGATAGTTCAAGCAAGTCAAGGGAGTTCAAGCGCAAATGCCTGTGATAAAAAGGGGGATGGCAGTTGGCAAGATACTAACGCACACCCTGCTGCCAGCATGGTTACCACCCTTAGCCTTTTGTGGAAAAGCCACACTGTCAGAAATTCAGAAGACCAAGAAGTCAAACTTCAGGAAGTAATTCTTCATCCACTATTTGATATAGACTTCAGCGAGCAAATGGTAAGTGGCCATCATCCAGAAACAGATAAAAGAAGGTATTTTCTGTGAAGTCATCCAGACTGTGACTATTCGTAACACTTCGGTAACAACTCTGAAGACTGACAGCTGGCAGAAGGGCAGGGGTTTGGATTAGCAGGAACAAACCCTGTGCCCGGATTGGAAGGCTCTCCTGGGCTATCTCCATATAGATATATGTAGGCATATCTTTGAGAAGCCTGTCAAAATCAAAATATCTCTGGAGTTACAGGACTTGAGTCTTACTCGCACAGAGCTGCTGCTTGTATGACGAGGCTCCTCAGGCCTGCTTCTTGTTGCTATTATTGAGGACAGTTTCTATCAAGATTGTTTTTCTTTACTTGTCTGAAGTCCTTGTAAGTATTAGGTATCTCCTGTGTCCCTTTGCTGCTTCTTGAGCGTAAAATCGACAGTAACTAGTCTGGAGGACTCTTCAGCTGGAGATGCCTGCTTTACTGCTTCCAAAACCGAACACACCCGGGAGATTTTCCACAGTTCAGGAAGGTGTGTGTTCCCCTGCCTCAGACAGGGCTGAGCCGTGAGCTCACCCTGGCGCTGCTGCTCGCTGGCTCACAGGCATGAGGAAAGAGCATCACCACGTTTCTGCTTTTACTTTCACCTTGTGTTGAGGTTCTAGGTTCAGATCTGGCACCTGCACTTGGTACCTCACCAGGAGTGTGGCTACTAGGAATAGAGCATACAGGCCATTTTGGGGTTTTCTGCTGTTTTCAAGGGGGAAGTTTAATTTTTTTTTTCCTACTGCTTTCATCTGCAACCGTACACTTAGGTAGCAGTGCCTCAGAACAAGCTGTGCAATCGCTTTTCTGTAATTACAAGCAGGCCCTGATCTTGTCTGCAATTTATAGTAAAAAATGCCAGGTCGAGAACTCAGGGTATATATGCAATGAGTAATGTACTGAAAATATTTTATTTAGTGCAGACAGGCGTGTGAGTTTGGAGGCTCTGTGTCTTGACTTGCAGTTTGCTGCCAAATGGCATTGATGAAATTGTGAACATAAAGGTTAGAGTGCTGTTAAGTAAAATCTGAAATCTTTTAGTCAAATTTTCCCATTTTATTATTCACCTGATCTTTGGACTAGGAAAAATCACATTGAATCAGCATTAGCAAAGATTTTTTTAAAATATTCTTTTCATTTTAAGTTCATCAGAAGCATGATCTTGTGAAAAATTGGCCTCTCCGGTTCTATTGAGACTGTCGCTGAGCTAATCAGATGGTTTGTACTGCCAGGTTCATGCCATCGCTTCAGTCACTCAGGCTAAATTCAAGGTTACATAAACTCTGCCAGTGCTAATCTGGTGGAATCTTTAACCCAGTAGCTGAGAGGTGGCTGGGAAATGTCAAATGCTTGCCCTTTTCTTTGTCCAAGGAGGGCAGAACAAAATAGCTACTGAGAAAAAGGAATTTGCATTAGCTGTCTATGGAAATACATTTTATTCCATGCTGAGAAGGCTTTTTTCCTCATCAACTGGAAGTGGATTAATTTAAAATTGAAAAAGAATTGAAAGAAACTTTTAAAATAGCAAATATACAGATAACGAGCTAGTGAAAGAGAACGACTGTGCTTTAAATGCACACCTTCGCTATTAGCAATAGCATCTCCATGACTTTGCTTTAGAAAGCCTGTGATTATTATAGTTCACAACCATACTCAGAGATAAGGAAAAAATACTAATTTTGCTACAAATGTAGCAATGAATGTTCATGGACTGATAGTCTTAAAACATTTCCATTTCACCCAAATTTTTAAACAACTTGCCTATAGACAGCATCATACAAACACACGTCTCTAGTCACAGACAATTTACCCAGTTGTACAGGTAAACCAAGACAAAAAATAATATGGTTTTCTTACTTGTTCTTCAGTCAGCCACAGAAAATATCGGTTACGTATATCCCAGAACTCCTCTTTTCATACTGTATTGTCTTTTGAAAAGTCAACATCTTCAAACTCTGGTGCAATTGTGTTGCACAAACTGTGTCAGCAGTCACTGTATTTGTGAGAGGATGCCTCCCTCTCTGACAGCTCCCAAGC
The DNA here is from genome assembly GCF_000710305.1 of Buceros rhinoceros silvestris. Lineage (NCBI taxonomy): Eukaryota > Metazoa > Chordata > Aves > Bucerotiformes > Bucerotidae > Buceros > Buceros rhinoceros. The sequence continues at coordinate 53,193 of NW_010393786.1, read as the reverse complement.
AGAACTAGGAGGAATGACTTTCGCCCTTCCTCAGTCTAGACAAAAAATAAACACAGAGAATCAGTAATGGATCCCCTGAACAAATTATAAATTGTGGTGTGGCATTCAGCCAGATGAAGAGGGAAATGTCCACGGAGAAGATGGCCTTTGAGATCCCACAGGCAGGAAAACCTGCTTCCAGGAATTCTGGCTTGCACCATGGAAGAGAAAAGAGGCTATGCAAGTAGTTAAGGGAAGAAATAGTCTCTCTATGGACACGATCCAACTGGTGACAGGCCAACAAAAGCACAGGATTCCAAGACTGACCTAAACTTTTATAAAGGCCTAAAAACCGGGTGATCTTACAAAGAGGGCTATTCTGTTAAAGCCAAGAAAAGGAAAGTGAGCACTAACTAGCCCAAATATTCCAAATGTATTCTTCTCATCTGAATAGTCTCTAGCAAGCAGTGGAAAAGGCTCTTCTTGAAGAAGAAAAGCTCTGATTGAAAAGGCTCTTCAGTTCTGAGATGAAAGAGAGGGCAATTACGTCCCTTTCCTTTCTGAGCTCCAGGTATGTTTATGGTGGTACGTTTTAATCTGGTCATCCACAGCGGGGTACTGCAGCTACACCAGGCACCTGAAGGCTGCAAAGGAACAAACCGTGTGGGGAGAAAGCAGAGAAGGGCTTGGGTACAAGTGTGCTAACGCTAGCACAAGATGTGCACAATCCTCCTCTTTTTCCAGTGTGGAGCTTTCAAACCTAATACCGGTGCAAGGCTTTTAAAACCTGCCCTTGCAGCCTACTACTGACTGAACTCCCATTACACATTCTGCAGGGTGGAAATTCACACTTTGGGTAAATACAGCAGAAGGTCACAAGACAAGCAGAAATAAAAAGGAAAAAATACAGTTGGTTGGAATAAAGTGCAAAGTAAAGCATTGCTAGGATTTGGTATGGACGTACCTGAGAATGCCAGAAGTCTAACTGTGCATGCAAAAGCCTACATTTCATAAAGTTAAATATCAGTGAAATCTATTAAACATTTACATTCTATCTCCAGAATTAACAGTAAACTTCAGTTTTTAAAATTAAACCAAATTTTACTTATAAATTTTACTTATAAAATCAGTCTCAGGAATGCACAATGCAAAATAATAAAAAGCAGTATAAGAATTTTGAAGAAGAAACCACTTATTTTCAGGAACGGAAGTTGACTTTCCACCCACTGCAGTGTCTAAGATAAATATGTAAAATATCTTGAAAGCAAAGTTTTCTCAAACACAAATGGCATCCACTGTAACTGTAGATGTGGTAAGAGGTCCCGGTAAAAACAAACAAAACAAAAAAAATCTGGTTTTGGTTCAAAGACATTTCTTTACAGTATGTTAAATGTTACTATCATAATACGTAGCCCCATGTTTAAGCACATAAGCTTTGCCACCTTCTTGCTCCATGCAATATGAAATACCAAAAAAGAAACAGATGGCTTTTGGTCCTGTGCTCCTGTTTCCTTGTCACATCTCACATGATCATTATAAGTGGATGGAAAAGAAAATGTGTTTCTTACAGAACTGCAAGAAACCTGCCTCCTAATCAGAAAAGACTCCGGTATCTTCAGACACACAGACACTTCTCGATATTAAACACGCTTTACATAAAACACGTGTGCAGACAGGCGTTATGGCTACATTATTATTAAGAGAAGAAATACAAGGAGTAGAATTGTGCGTACAGACCCAGAAGCTGGTCTGTGTCGTAGGCAGGAAATGGATATTGCTGGGCACTGTCCAGCGCAGGGCACACCTTCCGCCTGCCTGCCATTACTGCAAATAAAAAGCACTCTACCACTGCTTTTAATTATTCTGATGAAGCAAAAAACTCAGGGAAAGTGTGGCTGCCCTGCAACCTTTTAAAGAAACATGTTTTGTAGGTGCAGTCTTTCCTAGTTTATTTAATTTCAATTTTTTGTTTATTTCATAGAGACTCATAGAATGGTTTGAGTTGGAAGAGACCTTAAAGATCATCTAGTTCCAATCCCCCTGTCATGAGCAGAACACCTTCCCCTGGATCAGGTTACTCGGAGTCCCATCCAACCTGGCCTTGAATGTCTCCAAGGATGGGGCACCTACCGCCTCTCTGGGCAACCCGTTCCACTGTTTCATCAACCTCATTGTAAAAAATGTCTTCCTTATATCTAGTCTAAGTCTCCTCTCTTCTAGTTTAAAACCAATACCCTTTGTCCTGTCCCAACAGACACTGGTAAAAAGATTGTCCCTGTTTTTCTTAAAAGCCCCCTTTCAGTACCGAAAGTCTTCACTAAGGTCTCCAGATCCTCCTCTTTTCCAGCCTGAACAACACCAACTCTCTCAGCCTTTCCTCGTAGAAGAGGTCTTCCAGAGCTCTGATGAATTTTGTCACCCTCCTCTGGACCTGCTCCAACAGGCCCACGTCTGTCTCATTGCCTGGTTTAGCTGGGATAGAAGCACAGGCCAGCCACAGCACGCAGGCCACGAGCAGTTTTGACTTATCCAGGTGCTTAAGCTGAGGTGGGGGGGAAAGCCAGGGCAGCTGAGCTGAGCTGGCTCACAGGTGTATCCCGTACCATAAACGCCAGACTTGTTATAGAGGGGGCAGTTTGGTCAGGAGTGGGGGTTTTCTGCTTCTCTCCATTCTTGTAGGGACTTGCTTACTGCTCTGTTCCCAAGGACTGCTTTCCTGTTTGTTTTGACTGCTGTACGTTCACTGAGTTGAGGATAACTTTGTTGTGCTTTGCATTGGTATTAGTTTTGCTCCATTAAATCCATTTCTGTTACAACCTTCTTCCCGATCCCCCTTTCTGGCTGAGGAGGGGTCATTGGGTGATAGAGCAACTAACTGCTCTAGTTTGGCCCCAGATACAGACCAAACGGGAACACTTGTGCTGAGGACTCCAGAGCTGGACACAGTACTCCAGGTGGGGTCTTAGCAGAGCAAAGTAGAGGGTGACCTTTGATCTTAAAATGGCTAAAAAGCAAAAAAAACCCAAACAAACCAAAACCACTTATTCTTGCAAACCACAGATTGAAAACTAGAAAACCTTTTATATTCAGTTATTGCATTCCATTCATCTACCACATGCAGGTAGCACGTTCAGTGTGCATCTATAACTATCCTCCGTAGCTTAAATAAACCCCTTCAGCTGAAACAATGGAGCGGGAGCCTAAAATCTTAGACTCCAGACTGATAGCTGGACATTTCAAATGCCATTTCTGCATTTGAAACTAACTTTATACAGCGTGGGTATGCTTCTTAGCTTTGCTATGCCTGACTTGAACCCCGTGAGTGAAAGGAAGCAACAGGAATGAAGCTGCCTCAGAGCTGTGCAGCACATGCCCTAGTACTGCTTACAGATCATTAACAGAAGAGACTCTGTTGCAGAGAAAAGGGCTTCCTTCTCTTTCAGCGATTTCCTGGTATTTGCTGCCGTGTGATCCACTCACCCCGTCAAGCTCCGTATGTGTATCACTTCGGAACTCAGGGGCCAGGGCTCTGCAGGCAGCTCCTGCTTCGTAGCTTCTCAGGCTACCCCGTGGCCTCAGAGCAGTACCTGCCCCACACCATGGCCAAAGGCCAGCCGATGCCGTAGGCTGTTAACTCCAGATTACCTTACTGTCCTGCTCAGCTCTTCACAGGCTTTCTTGCCCTTCCTGACAGAATTTGAGAGTGCCTTGGGAGGACCATGTAAATCCACTTTCACCTCCTGCTTTCACTGTGAGAGGGGAGGCATTATTGCAAAGCTTTTCTTACTGGCTACCCTACGTGCTTGCTGTTCAAAGCAGAGCTGTGTTTTTCTTCTTTAGAAAGTTCCTCGCACAGCCTCATGTCCTTTTCCATAAATGGCATAACTATGCTAATTAGTAATAAAAGAAGACTCTGACACCCACACCTGCTCAGTGAAGTTCCATTCCTCCAGCTCCTTCCTGTTTCTGGAAGATCTTTCTATTAAGAGGAATTTTTAATTAGAAAATAAATTGGTACATCAAGATAAATTACAATTTCTCTGACTCTGTTCCCTGCCCTGTCACAAATCTGACCTCCCTTCCTTTATGGAGGGACTCCGAAAGCAACTGTCTTGGGCAACAACTTCCACGAGAAGGCTCTTGTATCTTCCCCTGAAAAAGGAAATATTTTCCTCTGTACATGAGAATGATCTTTGCCAGAAGTAATCATCTTTTTGATGGTTTACACAGTTTTAGAGGCTTCTGTGCTTAGCCCATGGACCCTCCTTTACCCAACAACATGTAACCTTAAGTTGCTTTCCATAAATGCTCTTCCCTAAAGGTCTGTGAAAGCAGCGGAGTTAGTTGCCTGAGCGTGGACTGGGGTGGAAATACATTTTATTCTCTTGCTCAGATAATCGGTAATTCACCAGCCAGCCTGTTCTAGCTTGGAGCCTCAGCACTATAGAGAAGTTTTGATTTTATCCCTGGGTTACAAGTAGAGCTGTATCCTCATCTGGCAGTGATCAGTCTAGCTCCACTAACCTGAGTGCTGATTTACGTCTGCTGAGGATTTAACAGCTGGTGTGCAAAAGGAGCTTGCAATAATAAACCCAATTATAAGTAAAAGATTAAAACTCCATTTCCCTTTTGACCAACTGGTTGCAACAGACAGATTCAAGTTTAGAGGTCACATTTGCAGGATAAAATACTCTTGGTAGTGTTTAGAATGTGTAATGATATATGATGGTTTGACAAGATGATCTGGCGCGATGAGTCAAAGGTGGCCCACATGACAATCTCTGCCTTGTCTAGAAAAAAGTCAGGTTACTCTAAATGTAATTAACATAACTATGAAATATTAAGCCTACGTAGAACTGGGTAAAGAAGTAGGAGCCACAGTGAAGGTTCCCTGCTCTTCTGTCTCGCCAGCAGTATATAGCTGTTAAGGGTCGAGCTCCATTCAGGCCTTATTAATCACAAGATTCTCAGGCCAGCCAAGAAAAGTTCATGATGCATATTCCTAGGTCTGGGGTCTGGACTTCTACAAATATCCACAGACGTCACTGATGGTTAACAGTAACCACCTAAGACAACGTCCTTACTGTCTTGTTCCTCCTCAGCTCTGCAGCTGATTAGCAATATCCAAGCTAAGTGTCGTAACCAAGTTTCTTTATTATCTGAATATTAAGCTGCAATGACATTGCTTAAAATACTTTACATTTCTTTAATTCTACTTTTTTATAGTATAGCCCCACATTTCCACAGAGCTATATTTCAGTGGGCATCCTGCTCATATACAGATGCCATAGTGTGTATTCTAGAGAGTTATCTCATCAACCTATGTCAAAGCCATCAAAGGATCTACATGATGCATAGAACATCTAGAAATAATTTCCACAAGATTTTTTTCCGTCTCCCCTTATTCAGCTCTTTTCTAGGAAAAAATACAACTTAAAACTGTATGGCTTTTGGATTTGTGAATGTTTGCCTTTGTGGCTGTGGGTTCTATTCATGAGGTGCCATTTGAGACAAAAGTCATCCCAGGCTCATACTTTACTAGTTCAGTAAAGTTTCCGTACTTTAGTGATCAAGCTGCATACTTTACTTGTTCCTTTTTAACATACTTCAGTGATCAAACAGTACAGCATAACAATCAGTTTTCCTAACACGCCTGAATGAGTTGTATACCTCATTAATTCAGATATATACTTTACCGGCCAAAATTGCAGCATTTTGGATTGAGTAATTTAACAACCAGCCTTCCCTCAGAACCTGCGCAGGAGCCCAGGAATACTTGTGAACCCGGGGTAGGATGAAATTGCAAAAGCATGGGAAATTTTGGGTTGAACTCAAAATGAAAACATGAGATTTGAGAGCATCTGGAAGCTGAACCAGCGCTGTGAACCTAGTTTATATTTGTTTTGTCTTTTCAAAAATGTTCTCTTGTGGATTAATTTAGGATTTAAATGATGGATATACCCCTCCTACCCCTAACGCAGCACTGAGAACTGTTACAGGTGAATGCTCCATATTGAAGAAAGCAGTACAGGCTCCAGCGCTGTCATGGACCAAGTACTTTCTGAAAGGTGTGGAGGTAGCTTATATTTTTGCTAAGTTGAGGTGGGAAGTATTCAGGGTCTTGGAGGATTAGCTGTTAAAGAGAATTCATGTTAAAACATACACTCCTGCAGAGTTTGATCCCAGGAACCGTGCAGCTTGTTAAGTTGTTAAGTAGCCTTAGTGCCTGCTTAGAGGATGAGCAGACATTACAGCAAACCCTTCCCTAACAAAAGGTCTCCTTTCCAAAGTTCACATGGAAGATTGCCAGAGGGTCAATATTACAGCACACAAATACGTTCTTAAAATAGTTATATGTGGTATTCCATACAATAGGTCTGTGTACTGATATGACTTGGGTGAAACTTACTGAATTTCTATCAGCATAAAAGCAGGTAACGGGAAATGCAGCATTTTCGACCTTATACAAAGCATTCCACTGTTTTACACTTGAGAACCATGTAATCTATTATAGCTGTTAAGACTTCGTTTTAATTCTAATAAGCTGAAAATATAAATATTTTAAAGCCCCCAACTATTTTTTAAATAACTACAATTAAATGTAGTCCTGCCACTAAGGACAAAGTAACAGTTATACTACTATAAATATTAATGCTAAATTTACGGAGAATAAAATACATTTAAGCAACCTTGTAAAACTGTGAACAAAGCTACACTTAGAGTAAGCACTTTGGTGAAGCTATGTCCATTGGTAGCTGACACGCATAGATAAAGTCGCTAACCTGCTACAAAAGCCTACGCCACATTACAAGCATTTGGAGCTGGTCATGGGTCCTCCTTCGTTAGAAACCTGTGGTCCCTCCTCCTCCTCTCATGAATTGCTCAAGCCTTTCAATTATGTGAAGCCTGACAGACTTTGACTCGGGACGTGAAAAGGCTGAGGCAGATCTCACCGGTTTTCCAGCTTCTACTTTATGACACAAGATTTAATCACCGTATAGCTCTGTACGGATTTGTTTAGCAGAACATTCTATTATTGCCATGGCAATGAAGTGGTAGCTTTTTATATGGTTTTCCATTGGGTGAAGATTATTATTTTTATCATTTTATTTGTGCTTCGAGCATATACTTTTGAAAATGAAACATAGTTACTTAGAATATAAGATGCAAGTTAATACTTAATTTTCTTTAATTTTCTTTTTTTTTTTTTACTTTTTGAGGGGTTTAGCTGTTAAAAACCTGATTTTTTTTTTTTTTTTTTTTTTTAGAGCTGCTTTTTATCCAGCTAGTTACCAGCTTTCACATCCTTAGTTCAGCAATGAACTGTAATGTCATTTGGACTCCTGTACCCTCAGATCTACTCATACCTGCTTCCCACTGGGTAGCGCAGACTAAGAAGGGAGAAGCCAGAGGAAAGAGCAGGACTGTGAAATTAAAATAGGACAGAGACTTCTTTTACTTACACGTTTTGATAATGTTCCTGTTATTTATAAACGTGGTAAAGATTGCTGCACTGATAAAAGGATGTGACTACGAGCTGAACAATCTGTTCCTGCAGTCTGCACCAAACGAACGACTCCAAGTGAGGCACTTTGTACACAAACCTCTGCCACAGGGAAACAGCAACTCCAGTTTAATTTGAGTTGTTGCAACATGCGTATTTAGAGTATCAGAAGACTGACCATGACTGCAGTCAAGATTTTCTCTATACTTGACTAATCTCCGTATTTGACCTTCCTGCTGCATCTACGCTGCTATTATTGTTTGGCACCCAGACCCTGGTAGGCTCCCCACTTCACTCTTTTTTCTGTCCAGACCCTGCTAGTCCACCTAGCAGGGATCGTTGGACATATTTATATATTCCTCTTCCTACATCACCCACTTGGGGCAATCTGGCTGCACCCATGGCCATGCTTTCAGCTTGCCACACGTGCAAACCTACATCTATGTGTGTGTAAGACGTCTTAGAACAGCTCGTAAGGAGCTCAACAGAAATCAACAGAAACATATGTGAATGTTGCATTCTTACTTAGTCACTTCACACACATCAGGAAGTATCTTTTCAAGAAATAGATGATAGTTTGGTAGCTCTTCTTGCCTCTAAGAGGCGGTTTATGTTTTTCAGGAAACCTTTCCATTCTACTGGGAAGTGCTCACAAAGGTTAACATTCTTGAGAGGGTGCCTGAATCTCTCGTCTGATAACTCAAAGCAGAAATTGTCAAGTACTTGCCGAAACTGCAGTTCTTTAATTACTCTAGTGTCTTCTTTGTCAAATACAGAAAATGTCTGAGAAGCAAGAATTCCAGTTATTTAAGCAAACCTAGATGTTCAAAAAGAGAAGTCTTTTTAAGAAACGGTTTAGCAGTACACATGGAAATACCTGAGACGCACATGCCTTTTACTTTAGGGTATTGTATACATGAAGAAACAGAACGTATTTCTCAGAACTTTACTTAGTTTGAAGCTTTCTTTTCTTTCAAAAACGATATGCAACTGTTGAAATAAGCTACAAATAGCCTGTATTTCTGTGCCACATTTAAATATAAATATAGAAATAGACAACAACTTACATTAAAAGCAAAACGGCATTATATCAAGTATCCAAGCATTCCATAAAAGTTAGTGATTAAGACAAGAGAGGAAAAAAAGAAAAATATTTAAGGGTTGCCTTAAATAATTTAAATTAAAATGTTTTTAATTAAGCTCACTTAAGCATATTTAATTTGCCTTTTGTTCTCCCCCCAAATGATTGTCCCTGGTGGGGCAAGTTTGTTTTCTGCTCTGTAAAAGACTCGATAGTGCTTCATCTTCATTAGCTTCAGCTTATCCTGAAAGCGTACTTGCTCTCTTCTTGTCCCCCCTTGCACAAAATGCCCAGCCTATTCTTTGTGTGAGTTTTCGAAAGGTTTCCCAGGGGAAACGGATTAGGTTTCACACAGCTGCAGCAGTAGGCACGCAGGAGAGAGTTCAAATGAGTGGCAGAAATACCAAGGTCTGGAAAATTTGCGGATCATATACACTCTCATTGTGCCTGGCTGCTACCACGTTACCGTGCCCCCTTGTTTAATTCAATCCCTTATTTATGATACTGCACGTATAAATAACTGATTCCATAAATGTAAATGCATAATACACCTTTCAAAACTTCTGGTTAAAGTCTGATTAGTTAACACTACAACACATTGGTGTAATGCAGCAATTTTAGTTTTACCATTAGAACTGTTCTAAATAACGGGCTTAAATATGTGTATTTAATCTACATGAACCATATCTACTGGCAAAACAAATGCTACCATATCCAAATGACATTTGAAAGGAATGCTTTGAAAATTAAAGAGGTTTTTTCATTTAATACGAAACTGATTTTTGCTTCATACATGCTGAAAGTCTTGTGAGAAAAACAAAGTATATAGTAGGCATTGTATCAAGGATAGTGAAAACGCACAGGAAATTATTATACTGACAGAGAGGACCCATCTGAACTCTTAAACTATTTGTTATGAAACTTCACAGGTTGCAGAAGTTCAGTTGCAGAAATGTCATGGATGGGATGCGATGGAGTTTTTTTTCAACTAGCTGAACTCTGTGAACTGTGTGTTCAGATCTGCCTTTTTCTAACAAAATATTTTACTACAAGTTTACGTGTTAGAGTTCCCCATCACATAAGTGGGAGCAACTATTACTCAAAAAATGATTCAGAAGAAAATTGAGAACTTCCTTATTTTCTCATGTAAGCGAAATGAGAAAAAGTTCTGCTTTTCCAAAGAATGGTGGATGAAGTCTGGCTCTCCACGGAGAAAACCCCTGGTCCCTGATGTTATATTAACTACCAAATGGTATCCTAAAAGACTAAGTGGATGATTTGTTCATGCCAAAAGCAATTTTCAAATCATACCCTCAGCAGACAAAACTGGTCTTCTCCATTCCCAAGACACCCAGGGGTGAGAGGACAGATATGTATTCTATTAAAATTTAATGAACACTAACCTGTGTTATCGAATTTATCTATTTCATATTTCAATAATGCAGGAAGGATTTTTTTTCCCCTTACTCTGAAAAATGTAAAGTGATTACATAAATATTTCAGTATTCTGTTCAAAAGTTCATCTCTCTGGCCAGAAATGGCAACATGGCCCCCATAAGCTTACCGATTTATCACAGGAGTCTCCAAAGAGCATGAAAAGATATTTCTGTAAAGAAATGGCATCTCCCATGGCACTTTGTTTTGGGTGTTTGTGCCAACGACATAACTAGTGTTGCCTTTGTTGGAAGCCTGTGTTATTTTTAACCGCAGGACAGAATCAACATACTGAGATTTCGGAAATGCAACCATTGGCGACAGGGGATATCCACCTCTGTCACCTTCCCAGCCGCCGTCCCCTTCCCCTCCCTTGTGCAAGCAGCAGCTCTCCGTGGCTACGCACAACTGATGGGGCTGTTGCCATTTTGGAATTCCCTGACCTGTGCCATTGGACAGGAAAACAAATACTGGTTTTGACAGAAGGCAGGCAGGAAGAGTGCATTTTGGGGGATACAGGGGTAGCGAGACCATCTTTGCAGGCATAAGCCTGGCTCTAAAGTCAGGAGTTTAAACTGGACCTGAAACTGCAGGTGCAGGTGAAATGCCTCACAGTTCTTTGTGATAGCAATGTTTCTCTCTCTGGTTTTGGTTATTTGTTCCCAAGCTTGGAAATAATCTTAGTGTGGCATCAAGAGTTATTTACTCTAGAGGTTGCTGCGTGTCAGTTGGCTCCAACACAGCAGTCTAAGACTATTTAATATAAATTTTTTTTTCATTCAGGGCTTTCAGAATTCTAGAGAGAAGTGTTTATTTTCAGTGTTCTCACTTTACAGGTGGGAAAAACAGGAAACTTGCTGCTCAACAGCTAATGCTCCTTATCTGTGTGTGTCAGAATCAGAGGTGGCCGAGAACATAAACGCAGGTAGCTGCAGAGCCCCAGCTGAGAGGGTTAACCCAGCGGACAGGTGCTAACTTCTGCAGCCACTATAATGTGCTCACGTCTGATTACACATCTTTGTCCTCAGTTGCTGCATGATCCTTTCTTCTGATAAACAAATAATGCCTGACTGCAGCAGCACATTATATCTACTTATAATAAGTCTCAGCTTAGGAAACTCAACGGGGCTTTTTGAAAGACGTGACCTTTACATTCTTGGGACACAATTTACAGACAACTGTAGGAGAAAAAGGGATTTGGGGAAGAGAGGAAGGTCCTGATAATTTGCTATTTGCTTTTCCTTTCCAATTCTGACCTTCACAAAAGCTCTAGGCTTGATTTGATACGATTATTTTGTGGAGTTACCAAAATACAGTCAATTAACAAGTCCGAAGTTGTCAGAAGAGGCTATTTCTACATAGGCCAAGGTGTTGGTAGTGCTCAATTAATAGCAGAGAAATTTTGAAGCCTTTGGGTTAGTCCCCAGCCATGCGGAAAAATAAAAGACATTAAATAACATGCTGTGACTACATGAAACTTACCTTGTACAACAAATCATAAGATGATGCAACTATTCTTTTATCTTAATTAGGGCCTGTTCAAAGCTGAGCGCTGCAAATCTTAGAGGTGGTGCAGTCTGCTTTTGTCTCTGTTGGTATTTAGATGCTCTGACACCATCAATTGCTCTCAGGAAATTAAAATAAGAGGGCTTATTGTCATGAATGGTGATTCCTAAGCTAAGGAAAAACACAGAATGAAATATCAATGATATAAACAACTATCTCCCTGTCGTCTGTACTAATTAATGATTATGATGTATTATTTGTACCTCAGCACTTCAGGATATGCTTTTGCTGTATAAATCCTCTTAGTTCCAGCCCAGGCTCTTTCACAGGCCTAAGACACCAATCCTGTAATTTAAATGCAACCGTACTCTCAGATGCATATCCAGACCAGCTCCAGATGCTCAGGAGGAGCCCTGCTTTAACCTGGACCCAGGTCCTTATCATTAACTTTGTGCTTTTTAAACACAGCACAGTATTTTAATCACAACCTGCTGCTGAGCTTACCGTCCCCCGTGTGGCCAGAGGACATGCAGGCTTCCAGCTTGTCTCCTTTTTATGCCACAGTGTAAACACACTCCTCTGTTGAGGAGGAGTAGGAGTCCAGCATGCTAAGTGCTGGCACTTTCCCTTGACTTTCTGCTTTATAAAAATACCTTTGACTCACAGACACTGAAGTGCTGCTTAAGACTCCCAGTATATCATTATCATCACAATTCTGAGAGAAGGACACAGAACCACATGCAGCCTGGTAAGCCGTTACCAGACCCAAGCGAGGGCATTCAGTACTGCCCCAGGGAAGCTTCATGGATGCACCAGCACAGGTCTATACTCGTAATTTCTCTGCCTCATGGGGGGAAACCAAACTAAGTTTCATACAATGCTTCTCCTTATGTTTGTGATAGAAGGGCTTACCTTCCCTCTCCACCCGCACCTCACTTTGCATAGCTTGTCATGCCCCTAGAGAATTATTTCACACGTTCTTGGCAGGACTCAGCCTCACTAGCCCTTTCTTCTTTGGTGTGTCCACTGAGCTGCAGAGAGGGCTGGTAGTCTGGCCCAGCAGCCACTGACCTGTGGCGTGCTGTGTCCAGTGAGTGTTTCTCTTCTGATCACTTGTGATCAGGCTGTACCCGAAAGCCCAGCCCACGGGCCCTGCAGGCTGCGCTCACAACTCTCCCTATTTCTGTCTGTCAGCAGAAAAACATCTGCTGGATCACACACACTGGGGAATTTCATGTTCTGTCATATCAGAAATTCAGTGAGTTACAGAATTGACTACATATAGCTCCAGGTAACAACAGTGAATACATTTTTCCATCAAATACCAGCATGGGGAAAGATGAGCTCCTGCATACGATTTGGGATTTTTATTTTTTTGCAGAGCACTTTGTTACCAAACTAAATTAATTTTTATTCAAAGATGTTTTACCATAAAGAAACTGGAATTAAGGCAAGCTTCACATACGTAGAAAATACATGAATATAAAAGTTATTTAGGACGAAATATTAAGACCAGATGAATAGCACTAACTGTTACATGAAAAGCTACTTTCCTCCAAAGTCCTCTGACTTGTGGCCACAGTGAAGAGACACCCGATGTATTTTAAACAAGGACTACAAATCTGTCTAATGAGCTGGTAGTGTTCACCACCACAAGGGATACAATTGCAGGAGCTTGCTCTGCTTTCTCTTACCCAGCACAAAGACAGTGCAGTCAGTCTGTGAAATTTCATATCATGAAAAGACGATCAAGAGCCTCCAGACTACAATATGCATTAGGTGGTTTTGATATAGATCCATCGGCTCCCACAGAATCATTCCAGGTGGAACTTAGAGTTACCATCTATGGAGAGGTTTCAGGCAGACTTTAATAATTTTATAGCCAATTGTCAGAACTATAGTGTTTTCAAACACACACACACACGTATTAGGTAGACAATTCATATGCTGCAGGGGAAAGTCTGGAATATTTTAGTCTTGCATTCATCATTTTGTTAGAATTATGGTCAAGGCAAGTCCTAGAGAAACAGGACTTGACAGAGGAGATGGTCCCACTGCACAACCCTGGTTCTCCTTTTTAAAACTGAATTACTGTAACATACTTTTATCATTTGTTTTCACAGTAAATCACTGGGAACCAATGACTCAGCTACCAATCACCAGAATATCCAGTTACAAGAATGTCTAATTAATAGGGAGAGCCAGTAAAACAAAGAGGAGGCTTTATAAAACAGGCTGGAAAAGAAATTAACTATAGACCCCATATCTGCTCGTAAGAAAAAAAAATTCAAGAGCCTTGATTTTGCATCTTGCAGCTGCATAGCACTCCCACATACTACCCATGTCAAGCTGGCTCCAGTATTGGAGACAGTGTTTGGAAAAGGAAATAATCAACAGCATTTCAGCAGAGAAATAAACTGCCAAGTGGGCATTAAAATTTTAGTAATAAAACTAAATGAATATGCTAATCTACCCTGTATTATTTAGAAAAGACTATTTTGGATCAAGAAAGGAATAATCTGCACAAAATTACAACGAATGGAGGTGTTTATCATCAAGAGGTCTTTGAGAAAGAAACAAGCAGCAGATTCTTATTAAGGTTTCAGTTCATAAAAAGTTGATCATCCAATTAAAGGTGAGCTGAGAAAAGACTTGGTTAATTTCATTTCAAAGAAGTCTAGTCTAGTCTGGCAGGTTCTGGAGAACAAAACTCAGTGATGCCAGGCACGTAACCTGTGGGGACTCTTCGGAGCAGAGAACTGCAATACTTAATGTTGGAGAAGCTCCTTTGTGTTCTTCAGCCTCTACAAAAGAGATTCTTGTTCTCGTATTAACACAGAGAATTAAAAGCACAGTCTTGCATGGCAGCAGCACTGAATGATTTGAAAATTATTGCTATTTTATAATCTGATTTAGTTCTAATTTGAACAGATTGGTTTCACACACTTGCTCTATTAAATCAAAATTGAATAAATGAAACAAACTAGCAAACTAACGCACATACGCAGAGCACACTTTGTAACGCGTGAAACCATTTCACTCTCATTACCGGCAGAATCAATACATATGCAGTTTTAAGCACGTGGGTATCTTCATTAGTTTTAACAGAGCTTCTTACACGCTTAGCACTAAGTAGAAGCTTATAGGCTTTGCTGGGTGTGACCAAAGGTCCTTGGGAGATAATCATACAAACCTCTTTAGAAGACTGATGATTGTGATCAAGGTAATAGTTGAATTCTTGTAGTACCCGGTGCAGGTCACATATTGTTAAATAGACATTTTGATTTTTATCCACTCTATGAAAGGTCATATTAAAATACTGGAAGTAATTCCTAAATTTATCCCTGAAAGAGATAAAGATATGTTTATTTTAGATCCTTTGTTAAATCACATAAAAATGATACAAACAAATACACAAAGCAGCGATGGAGGGCAGAGAAAGATTTTGAGCTTATTTGTGTGTGGTAAGTTCATATAATTAATTCAAAGACTGTCAAATTGTTCACAAATAAACCTCAAACCCAACATCCCTTCCATTTAATTTGCACATGAGATTGCATGTGGCTCAAGCCTCCTGTTATAAAAAAATGCTACTCGTGTGATTAACTGGCTACTCTCCCTGTTCAGAACTGCAGATACAAAATAGTTTTCTCTTTTAAAGTCTGTCCTGATCAGTTACGACAGTGCATAATAAAGCCATTAAAATGATAAAGGTGTGCCAGCATACTTACGAGGCTCCTGAAACTTTGATGTAGTAAGAACAACTATTTCAGAAAAACAGACCTGACTAAAACCTGGAGTAGTGCGCGGCCTCATCCATAACCAAGGGAAGAAGGACAGAGCTTCTGCTGACTCGTGGACTTTGGATCAGCACCTTACCACCTCTCTGAGATATTTATAATTTCTTAAACCTGATTGAATTCAGGCCTCAAAATCTTAACTCTTCTCCCAATTTACTTTGTCACTATAATTCACTGACATCAGGGACCTCTCGATCAACTTCGGAAACCCAAGCAATACGTCTCTCTGCTTCGTGACTCAACCAAAGCCTCTTCACGTTTTGGCTCGCGGGGAGAAGTTCGGCACAAATACGTATCATTACTGCATGTCTTCAACTAGCAAAGTGGCTTAAGATTCACATAAGTTAAAACAGTTGTAAATTACATCTTGATAATGATTACCAAGCATACATAAATTATCTGTATATATTCAGCACTGACAAGATGTTACCCTTATGGCAAAAAACGACAAGTTTGTATCTGGCTTAATACCTACAGCCACAGTGCATTTGCTTTGGGATTGCTCTTTCTGACGGACCTGGGATACAGAGCACGGAGGCTGGGTTCTTCAGAGAGCCCGGATTTGTAGTACACAAGGCTTATTACAATAACAGCACAGTTCAAGAGTGTAACCCACAAAATCACGCATGATTCATCGCCTCAGCCTCTCACCAAGCCCGGCATATTTTAGACACTGTATTAGCTCTTTCTGCCTATAAAATTAAACTACTGCGTTTATCTTCACTTTTCAATTTAAGTTCATACAATCCTTTAGTAGAAATTAGATTTTTGGAAGACACCCTCTATTTGAATAGTCTTTCTTCGTATGCAGATATGCCTGAGCCAGATTTTTTCCACTGTGTTTGGAGGTAACATTGACTAAGCAACCATTTTGAATTTAGAGATGTTTATTCTTAGCCTGAAGCGCTCTGGCACAGCTTTTGCACAGCATCTCTGTGATATTTTGTTGTATTGTAGGTTTTGTGTACCATCATATAGCTCTGGGGATACAGAATATTCTCTTTTACTTCTGCTTCTGCGGTTGCAAGGTCTCACAAAAACCCTTTATTTCTTATAGCTGATGCAGAATTTCTAAACTTCTGGACATAGTGTGAATCTGTGAATTTTCATATTTCAATTTGACTACTTCTTGGAGATAGCTCTGAAGAGTCTCTTCAAAACTCATAGTTTCCTATTCTGACATACAGCATGTCCTGCTCCCTTCTGGTATTTCCATACTGTCCCCATGACTGTCAGATTTTTCTAGATTTCTTTTTATTTTTTTTAAGATTCCACCTTCCTGGAATCTTTTCTGTATCCTTGGATCTTTGATGCCAATCACTATATGAGCCCTTAAAAAAAAATCTCTGAAAACGTCATAGCCACTTGACTGATCTGTTATTTTAAGAGCAGCTAAAAATTCTTCAAAGGATTCCTCCCTTCGCATTCAAGTTCAAGTTTCCCTGGGAGTGCAATATTCCTTCAACTTGCTTTCTGTAGCTGAATGAATTGCCCTCTCACCCTGGCTTGGTTTTATGCCATTAAAAACTTGAACAGCTCCTAGTCCTGCAATATTCCAGAAAATAGTTGCGTTCTTCCTCATGACTGATCTAGCCACTCAATATAGGATTCTAAGCATGATGTGAATCTTTTCAAGGAAACTGCAATATTGCCAGTATGTTTTCAAGTCTCTAAAAGCCCCTGAAGAGCTATCACCTTTTCTCTTACTTCTAAATTTCTTTTTTCTAATGAATTCTGTCCTCTTTTTCGCATTGTGCTCCTGTTACCATGTGGTACTTGGTTTACGCTCAAAGCAAGACATGTATTGGAAAGAGCCTAGAGTAAGCTGCAGGAGGTGCACGTCAGTCAGAATGCACTTACATAGCACTCAAGCTGGCTTTACTGTCTTGAAATTCCATGTATCTCATTATTGATTAACCAGCATAGACTCCTTAACCTCCTCTTAGATATGAGACCCTAGAGATCCCACACCTACTAATTACATCTCTGAGTTTTAACTTTTATTCTGTTCAGAATTCTACAGACTCCACGGCAGAGACAGAAATCTAAAACCTTCTGACAGAGGGTTTGCTTTTTTTGAGTTACTGTACAGTGCCACCGTTTAAAACCCTTGGCTCTACAACAATTGCAAAGGGACAGCAGGGGAGGACGATGGGTGTTGAGGCCAGCAAGAGACCCAGAGAGCCAGACCTAGAAATCAGGATAAAACAGCCTAAAAGCTAAGACCAGATGACCACCCAAGGGCAGATTTTGATTTCAGTGAGAGTGATCTCCTTCAGCCCTGGAAAGTGCTGCTTCTTCCATCTAGCAAGGGAGTGCTTTGATGTTGTGATCTGGTCCACACTACACCCTCATTGCAGAAAAATTCTGGAACCCGTTTCAGCTGTGTGTTACTTTCAGTGCCACTCATCATCACCATTAAACCTTCCAAATGGAAGTAAAGGCTGAAGTAAAATCAAAACCATTTTTGAGATTAATATTTTTGGAAAATTGAGGCATTCAACATTTTTTGACTGATAAAAGATTTCCAAGTGGTAATTATTCCACTCACAGCAGCAAATATGTGCATGGAGAAAATGCGGATTAGAACCACAGATCAAGATACAATGCCAACAAATAATATTTTCTTGCAAATGTTTTGTACTTTTCTTGAAGACCTGGAGTGGGACTGCTCAATGTTTCAAATTTGGGCGATTTGTTCCTGTGAGTTACAACAAAAGCAAAAGGGAAAAATAAATGTGCACAGCAGTATGTTTTGAATGGTAAGATAATCGGAGTTTTTTGTCTACCTCACAGTGCGTAATCACAGGGCACTGAAAACGCTCTCGAGCTGTTAGGGTGAGGTTCACAGCGCTTGCAGAAAGTCAGAAGAAAGGACACAGGCTGGATATAGCCACTGTGCAAATAGAAATGAGGGGTCTTGAGGAAGATCAGAGAAGGGGGAGTGGGTCCTGTAACCATCAAATTCACACCTCAGCCAAATACCTCCTCCCAGTTCGAATTTGTCAGGTGACAGAAATTACTTTTCCAACTCGTTGAGAATGAAGTAGGGGCTGAGACCCACGTGGATCACCATGGTTAGACTTTGCAGCCGCTGCATCCATTTTCCTGACAAAAGGCAGATCTCCTTACGCTGAACATTTATAGGAGGATGTCATGGTGCCCACCTCTGCTTCCCACATCTCAGCTGTGTTACGTGGTCCTGGAGCCGAAGGCTGACACTTGGCTGCATCACTGCTTTCACAGCCACCATGTGGATGCATCTCATCCATCAGAGAATGACTCTGTTTTAACGGTCCTTTATGACTTTCCAGGGCCTTACACGAAAACTGAGGAGTTCCGAGGCCTGGATTCAACTCCTTTTGCACTTTCAGCTTCTGAGAGGGAAAGACAGACAGGAACGGCTACCACACGACTGCTCCCAGCCATTCAGAGGAACTGAAAGGTGGCAATAATTGATAACAAGACGTACTTTTGCAGACCACAAGTGATTAAGCTGTGAACTCATACCCAGCCAAAGCTGCAGATGCCAGAAATTGCAAAAGCTTAAGAACAGAACTGTATGTCCTATATTTCATGAATAATATATCTATCAAATAATTAGAACATGCCATCCACAGGCTTAAACCAAACTGTTGTCGTTGCTCAGGATGAGACAGCCCCAGTGAAGGGGGCAGAATGTTCCAGATCCGTCTGTCAGCAGGCTGCTCCACCTCAAGCAGATACATAAACATCTGACTCCGGTTGCTAGAACTATCTGAATCCAGTTACACTTAACCCAGTCTACCAACTTCTGTTCTCCTACAAACTACAGTCAAGCAATCGTTATGCTCTTGTATGTATGTATTTGTGTGTATAGTTGCTATATACATCATTCTGTACATAGTTCTCGTTATCGTAGGTTCTCAAAAGTAAATAATTCTAAATGATGTGGAGCTGCCAGCATGTCACATCATGACTATTTTATTTTTACCCAGCATGTCTTCCTCATTGATTTAACTACTCTCCAGCTGCTTGAGGATGAGTATTTGCATTTTTGAGCCACACTGAATAATTTCTGCTTGCCGCACAGCATCTTCCCTATGTGCAGATCTGCTTCTTATGTGTAGCATTGCAGGCAGGGCCGCCTTATTCTTGGCATTGCACTAACAGGAGGAAGTAGAAGGTTCATGACCAAAAGCGCTCTTCATCCAAGCGTAAGACTAGAGAAAACTGGCTGGTGCAACAAATGGAGCCGAAGAGCCAGGTATGAGAGAGTTAGGGCCTAAATTTCACATCAGACAGTTACAAATACAAACACAGCAGTCCCCCAACCATCTCTGTTGTCTGTTAAGCAGTTTTTTACAGGTGGAACTCTTGTTGATACCTTTGGGCGCCATATGAGCAGTTTATGCAGGAGAACTGCGACGCATGTGAGAGAGTTGTGGTGCTGAAAAGAAAGGACAGTTTTGCTCCTGATTCCTTCAGCCTATTTGGGATACTGAAAAACAGAACTTAAAAAGGCAGGGTAAAAACGCAAAAGCCTTAGCTTACAGGCTTCTTCCTGTGTTTTGTGGGATTTTTTTTATCTAATGATTTCCCAAGCTGCCTCTTTATCTGCAAGACAAGACTGCACTTCTCTATTTATGAGTGTATCGCCTTTACCAACAATGTCATGGGGAATTATCATTCTTATCAATAATAATTGATTAGTTCCTACAACTTCCAGATACTTTCCAAGCAAAAAAGAAAGCAAATCTGTTCTCCTGGGGTTATATTTCTACCCTTTCTATTTTGTTTTTTGCTCCTGAGAGTTTATACTCCTAAACAAATAAATAAAACAGTTCAGGAGGAGAGTGAAAGCTCAAGCAGAAAAAATTATTATCATCCAGGTGATATCTATCCACAACCTGGAAATAAAAGGTTTTACAGCACTGTATTAGGGCAGAGGATTCTCCTGCTGCCTCAGTCTGCTGGCAGGTGCAGGGATTCTGTAGCAGCAAGCTAATCTCACTAAGGCAAGCATGGATCATTGGACTCCGCTCTGAGTAGTATTTAATTTTGTCATTTGTTTGTCAAATGCTCTTCTCAGGAGCAATGACCTATTAACTCTGTGAGTGTTGATTTTGTGTGAGGCAGAGACTCTTGCTTGGAGACAAGATGCTTATTTCTGTCATATGGAGCCAGGGTCCATCCTTGTCAAGGCAATGTGTTTGATGCACCTACAAAGCCATTTACTAACGATTTAGCTAGCTGAGAGAGGGATGTGAAATCAACTGTGATGGCTACTTGGCCTTCATCCAACGGGTCCTCATTGTCCTACATGCCTACACAGTCCAGTTGCAAGAAAAGCCTCTGTTAAGCGTAATCTGGTAGGTCTACGTTGTCTGAAGAAGTCTGAGAAGAAACCTGCAGGGTAACAGAACTGCACTTGCTCTTCTCCCTCAGTCTCAGCTGGTAGAGCTGTTAGGACTGAACCTCAAGCTGAGACAACACCCTTAAACAGGCCTAGGAGTGCTCCGAGCACATCTCTGCTAGTGAACCTTCTTAGCTGCCAAAAAGGAGCAGGTGCCTGCAAACTGCCTATTAGGAACTTCCCCTGAAGCATTCTTGCTCTCAGATGGTGCTGGGAATGATCAGGGAAAGCATTAGCTGATAGAGGTGTCCTGGGTTAGAAAAACCCAGTTCAATTAGAGAAAAACTGGTTTGTTTTAAAATGGCCACTCGTGTTGTATTCCTCCCCCTTACATTCACACATCTCATTGGTTGTGAAAACTTTGGCGGGTTCTCCATCCCTTTAAGAGCTACACATGGGACGGGGGTACCTTGGGGGGCTTTCTCTTGGCATGCTGGCTCCCATCCTAGCTCTGCTTTTTCTCCTGCTTCGCTGCTTGCTGACTGGCAACTACAGACCTGC
>NW_010393786.1:13696-31834 GCF_000710305.1 Buceros rhinoceros silvestris | reverse complement strand
CGAAGCGCCGGCTGTGGCGGCCGTCCCCCTGCGCCTCACGGGGACTGCCTCTGCTCTGCTGAACGCTGCTGCTTTGTCCCCGCTCCAGAGCCGCTGGTCCTCCGCTGCCTGGACCCTCGCCGCAGCTTGTCTCTACTCGCCGTGTTTGCTTGCCGCTGCTACCCCCTGCTTTGCTGCGACCCAACCGTCGTAGCTGAGCCCTTCCGGAATTCACCGACCGCGTGGCCACTGCCGTTTTGAACTGCTTGGTACTGGGTTTTTTTTCCTTCTGTTTTTGTTTCCCTAACTGCAGTTTAACCCTTGCTGCACCAACTTTCCAATCCCATATAAACCTGTTAATATCTCATTTGTTTTTCTGTATATTATATTTTGCTAGTGTTATTAAACTTGTTTTAGTTTCCCAAATTTAAGAGGTCTCACAAACTTTTCTTTCCTCTTATCTCTGCTTTTAACCCTTTTGTCCCAGAACGGGAGGGAGGTCCATTAGAGAGAGGAAGAACTTATCCCGTGATTGCCGTACCTCGGCCAACCGGTGACAACAGGCCAAAGCATGATGCGGACTGTTCTGGCAATCTAGCAGCATAGATGACTGAGTCTGGGAATGTCTCTGGACATTCTGATTTGTCAGCATAGATGCTGCCATAAAGTCAGTAAAATAAGTAATCGAGAACAACTATTTTAAAAGTCTCTGAGCTAGGCTTATCTCCAGTAAATTAAAGGAATAACACTACCGATAAGCCTGGTCTAGTACCTTCTAAGACGCCTTTTCAAAGCTGGTTTGTTTTATTTTTTGGTTTTGTTTTTTTCGATGACATTTGTATTGTACTCATTAACAAACTAAACACAAATACAGAAAGTTATATGCTAAGCTCATAAATAACTTACTTGATTTGCTTTTTAATTTCTCTTACATGCAGAGCTTTAGTTTGCTGGTTTTGCTGCTCTTCCAGCTTTGAATGCTTCTTTTGTTGATTATTAAAATGTGCTTGTAACTGTGCATATCTGTCTTCCATGATGTGCCCCCTGAGCCCTGTGTCTGCGAGCGCAAACTCTAATCCCAGTTTCTCTAGAAATTCTTGGTGAGAAAAATCCTTTTGCATCTGTATTGTACCTTGAAAAGGAAATGCCCTTTTAAAATATTCGTCATCCTCACAGAAAGGCATTACAGATGTCCTTAAGTGACTTGACTGCTTAAATCTCACTGACTTCCCCTTCTTACAGAGGTGCCATACCACACTGAGAATGAGTGACTTTATATGAGACTCAAAATATAGAGCTTATGCATTGTAATCATAGAGTCGATTCTGAAAATACTACCCTGAGGACCAAATTGTCAGGAGTATTCTCCAGCTCTCAGTACTGCTGCTTTTCTGTGTCTGGCTTGAGATGCAGACAACCGGGCTCCCAAAAATCCAGTCTTACGTGTGTCAAACTGGTAACACAAGTCTGAGATGCTTCGAATTATAATAATTCTTCAGAAATATAGGTTTAGCTTCATAAACACTTTTCATATTTTCTTAGGTATAAACCTTTCCATAGGCTTTCTCCCCCTGCAGTTTCTCCCTCTGCTAGTGCTCCGATGCATGGTAATGCCTAATTTAGCCTCAGCTTCACTCTAATTCCTTTATTCAAGTTACAGACCTATCAGACATGTAAGAGATTTCAGCTATCCTATAAAAGGAGTGGCTGATGGGAGTGAAGTTATGCAGCAGATAACTGCATGAAAAGGATACTCTTCAATGTGCTAGGGCATCCGTAAGGAATAAGAATGGAAAGTAAAATCTAATGGAGTAGAAAATAATTCAGAGATGAATCAGTGCTAAGAAAAATTTATATAGTTAATGCAATTTGAAATCAAAATGCAATACACTCAGGTTCTATACGTTAGAGTGATTATTTTTTAATAGACCTGTAGTGAAGGTAGCTTTTTATATAATGTTACGTACAGCTGACATCTGTGCTATTTCAAACATAGTTTATAGCACAGCTCCTCTTCGTTGAAGGCAGACAAGTACTTTCCCCCACCTCACAACAAATTGCTTGTCTGTAAAAACATTTGCCTTACCACTTGCCATCTTTACACAGCATGAAATGACTTCATTTTCTTTTGTTATTTATTTGGTATGTGGCATTTTTCTTTTGACTGAATCACTTTTCATTTAGGTTGAAAATACAGTAAGTAAATCTAGTGCTCTGAGAAGGAGGTGTTGGTAGTACTGCCTTCAGACAGGTAGGCAATGCAGGCTGTCCACAGACCTCCTTGGTGGAAGCCTATAGCTCCCACCTGACCAAGACACCTGGAACTGACTTTCACCTATCGCAAACTGAGGTAAGCATTTGAGTGCATAAATTGATGAAAAACAAGTTAATTTATCAGTAGCCTAAGGTGCCACTCCAGAAGAAAATGTGTGTTAAATTACAGGGATCAACAACACTGAAGCCAAGAGCAAGTCCCATCTTTGAATTCTTTGGAAACTAATGGATCTAAGTGTACTATGGAGCTTAGTATAAGATGCAGCCTCCTGTATCATACTGCCATGATTTGAGGTCATAATAAAAACAAAAGAATTCTTGTGCAATGTAGTATGTTGTCATTCGCTGCACTACCAAAGGCTCTCTAATCCCATAAAAGACCCATAATTGTAAGAGATAATAATTTAGAATTGTTGTAACTTGGCCACACTCTGTTTAAATTCTTCTAGAATAATTGGAATGCCAAATCTGAACAAGACTTTCTTCAAGTCCCTTGGCTGTATAATGCCATTTCCTTCACTGTCAAATTCATGAAACTTCTGGTGTGTAAAAGAAATCATCGCTAACAAGAACCAACAAGTCTGACAAAAAATTTGATCTCTTTATAAACTTAATGAATAAAGGGAATTGAGAAAGAAATGGAAAATCATGCACATCTGAGTTTCATCTTTTAATGTTTTTTTTCTTTGATTTTTACTGTTTGCTACTTTCTGCTACACGATTCTCAAAAGCTGGAATAGGGATTGACATCATTAGGAGATGTACTCTGTGTGGAAAGTGTCTTAGTGATGGCAAACACAGGGGATATGAGCATGAGAAGTGGGCATGCAGCTGTGGGTATACCCACTGCTGAAGAATGCCAGTGGAAGATAAAAGTATTGGAAAATGGCAGACCTGCAGAATTTCTCCCCAGATTGTTCTATACCTAATATGAATTAGGTTTTGCTTTGGGTTTTGCTTGGTTGGTGTGTTGGGTTTTTTACCATTCATCTTGCAAACTGAGACTACTACTATTGTCTGATTTTCACATTTAATGAAAAACTTCTAATAATTTTAACTTGTGCCACTCTGTTGTCTGAAATTTACACCTATTCAACAGCTAAAAAAATTAAGAGCTGGAAATAATATTTATAGGACAGTTTTGTCAGAGTCTCTTTGGATGGTGTAAGCATCACAGTCAATGCTTCATTCACTGTGCTGGGCAAAACCGGGTGCCAGCATAGGAAGAGGTGCATGTTTGTGTACAGCACATAGTCAGACAGGCCTCAGATGAAGTCCATTACTACTCTTACAGCAGAAACATTAAATAAAACCAACAGTAGTAAAATATGAAGGTTTTAGAAATAACTGTAATAGCATCTACTACATAATCAACATTAGAAAAATTGATTATTCAAACTGTTGGTTTTTAATCACGTAGTAATTTTTTATCATTAATGAGATATTTTGCAAGGGTGTCTTTGAATATTTATAGAATCTGAAGATCAACATTGCATAACGTTCTAAAATCCATTCGTGCTTCTTATTTATCTAAAGAAAACATTCTTCTTACCCTTGCTAGGTCATGCCATCTGGTTCTTGCTTTGATAACAAGGTAGCAAAGAGTGTGATCACAAGCTAACTCTGCATCCGTTATCATCTGTGTTTTTCTCAGAAGAGAAAAAAACTAACTTTGATTTATGTTAGTGGAATCTTCAATCTCCACAAGTTTTCTTCCCTTCTGTTCTTCATGGCAGTGGTGGTTTTGTTTCCTAGTTTCTAAGACACTCATTAAAGACTGTTACTTCACATCTTTGTAAACTTAGTTTTTAAAGTATTGCCTTATTTCCCTAGCTGCAGGTTAGCAAAGATGTTTTAAATTTTGTAATTCCCTATTTATTTTCAAACCAATGTTGTTCAAGTATCCCTCAAACTCAAGAGCCAGCACGGATCATTTAGACACATAGAAGGAAATGTTAATTATAGCAGAAACAAGAGTGACTCCAGGACGATTATCCTTGATTTACTTGTAGATCAAAACTATCTTTGCGAGTCACCAAGGCACGGCTAGTAAGTCTGGGGAGTAAGGCCCACATTTGCAAATTCAGCCACCATTACCAGAGCCCAACTTTGGGGGGCCAGTACTGCTGGTTGAGGCCAAGCATGAAGGGTAATACGGGTGCCTCAGATGAGGATCCAGCATAGCTGTCACACTACAGAAAGCAGACTGCATCCGAGTGCTACGCAGGGACACTCCTATCTTGAGAATCAAGGGTACCTTACAGCTCACCGTTCTTTGAAGTAGTGCATCTTCCTTCACCTGAGAAGAATCGTCCTTCTTTCGGTGCCCAATTATTTCTCTTTAGCATTTCTAAGCACTTCCAGTTAGAAAGCTGAGGAAAGGCTGGTCACTTACTACACAGCTGCCTGTCTCATGCTGTGTCCTTGCACCAGTTTCTCCTCCAGCTGTTGCTGTGTTGGGAAATGCTGCAGACATACGGCTTCAAAGCCTGGTTCAGCCATGCTCCAATAAAACACTCCCTGGTCTAAGATTCTCAAACGAGAGGCTGAAGAATATTGGGCCTGCAGACCAGGAGAGATGTGGTAACTACATCTTACCTACTCACTGAGTTCCCGTACCACCTGTGGCATGCTCAGACCAGATCTTAGGTCCTGGGAAACTCTGCAGCTCTGCAAACTCAGCCACTTCTGAGCACCTGGGGTTCTGAGCCTTGACAGCTTTTGCTGAGGGCTACGTCTGGATTCGTAAACATGACTGCCACATTAATCTATTTTAGGTGCCTGGGAACTTTCTGCGTTTTCCCCACTTCCATTGCTGGAGAGAAGATTCCATAAGCCTAAACAAGAGTCTAAAAACTTAGCTGGGAAAATGCAAATGCTCTTAAGACTATCATCACTATATTTTCTCTGCAGGACTTCCGAAACAGTAGTAGTATTTGAAATGAGGAAATTCTGGAGCTAAATTCAAAATGTTTCAATTTCTAGTAAAATAAAACCTGAAACAGAAATGCAAGTGCAATATTAATTGGTCTCAAATTCCAACTGTTAGCAAAACTCAATCGTCATCATTTTAGATTGATGTCCTTGATTCACTCAGTTGTCCAATTCAGGAAAAAAGAAAAACAAACCGAGCAGATAAATATTACTAACATCAGAGCCAACAGTAATGCTGTAAGAGACAAACAAAAACTGGGAAATAAGCCTATGTGTATATATCACATCTTCACTGCCACAGGGGAGATGAGTTACTGATCAGGAGCTTTTTCAGTCCTGCTGTATCTTGTCATTAATTTTATGAATTTGTCCCTGTTTGCGTAGTTAGAGTCTTTAGAATTATGTTTTTTGGTGTCGAAACACTATTTATTATTAAAGTCAAGCTCAAACTTGAACATTCCAGAGATTTTAAGCAGCGTGGTTTCTTGCAGAAAGCAGGGCTGCAGCGCTTTTCTCCCTGTCCTCTCCCTTTCCCCAGTGCCTCAACGCTTTTGTGCACCTCACCTGATCTTGTCTACTCCCAGTGCCCCGGCGGCATAAATGTCGGGAGCGAGAGCCTTTGGCCTCCTGTAGCGTACACTGACACTGATAACGGTCTCAGAACTGACAGACACCGTAATAACCTGGTTGTTCCTCTATCCAAAATGTCTTATGATTCCCAAGCAATGTCCCAGATTCTGCACGCTTGGAAGATGCAGCAGAGTTGTCCAGTTCGGAGGTTAGCTCAGCTCTAAGGCTCCAACTCAGACACCAGTATATATGTTTGTTTGACCTTACAGATTTAAGCAGTCCCCAGGTGTAGTTCTGACATTTTAACCTACCAGTGGATTCAATATCTGATTTAATGGAGTCATAAATCACTCAGAACGTGGTAAAGCTACCCAGCTTCAGCTTGATGAAGACATATTTTAATACTATCTTTTTTCAATTATACCAAATACAAATTTTCACACAGCAGATTCATTTCTGTAAACACATCAGATTACTGTAGATACTACATAACTTTTTCTCTCTTACTTGTGAGATGGCACAAGCCGAGAAGGTACCTCTTTAGATTCTTGGGTGCGAAACAGTTGACAGAATTCTTGGTAATTTAATGTGGAGATCAGGTTCATTGTCAACAAACCAAGTAGGTGCAGGAATTCCTCATCTCTAAAACAAAGGAGAAATCTTTCCAAGAATTGCTTAAAGTCAAGCATGTTGATGATACTGTCATGGTTACTGTCTGTTTCATGGAAGGCAGAATAGGTGTCCTAACAAGGAATATTTAACTAAATATATTTAACACATCAACTACATGTTTTTAAACATAAATAACAAATGTTTGCTCTAGACTTGTTTTGACAACAGGAAAATATTTTAACACAGTTTGAGAATACAAAGCATTTACAGTACTGCCTTACTAACTCTTGGGATAGTACGCAGTAAACTGCAGTCTTACTGCTTTCATCTCAAGTGTGTACAGAAGTCAGCAAAAGTAGGGAGTTTCAAAAAGCTACCCCCATAAAAATTTACAAATTAACCTCCCCTCTCCATCAGTACTATACTGAAAGGTATTTCTGCCCATAACACTCTTAAAAAACCTGTAATGGAGAGACTTTACAGCAATTGATCTACCAGTTGAACAGCTTCTCCGGTTAAAATAGATGCAAAATGTTCAAACACCTTTTAAAAGGCACAGCTCTTCAGAAATCTGAAGTAATGCTGACCAGTATGATCGTTTTGGTAGGGATGTCCAAGCTGGTTTTAACAGAGGATTCCTTTCCTGAACGCTGATCTTTCCAAATCTCTGAAGGAACGGGGATGGGATGGGATGAACTGACAAAAAGGTAACAACTGAGGCTTCTCTCCTTTGTAATAACAGTGATCTCTCTTACTCTGTGCATATCTGTGGTGGGATTTCAAGAAGTACATTCTAATGTAATCACAGGAAATAATAAACAAATGCAGAAAAGCTGGAAAACAACTCTTGATTAAGATCCCTGTGTTGCAAACTTTAGGGATTAAGAATGTCTTCTTGAAAGATCATCATCCTCGTGAATAGATGGACTGTTCCATGAATGAGTAGTACTGAGCTTTTCTTTTCTAACTGCAGAATCTTTTATAGCCATGCACATGAAAGGACGGGGAAAATTAACTCAAATTTTATTTTCCTGGCAGAGCCTGCAGAGAAGACAATTTAGAAAAAAAAAAAAGAAAACAGGTTTTTGCCTTGAAAACTGAATGTGTTTGAACGGGAGGTTTCCAGGAACACAGAAGACTTAAAATCCAACATAACTTTCAGGGTCAGTCCAAACCAACTTTTAAAACAAATGTTTGTATCAAAATAACAACAAGCTTAACCGTCAAAAGCAGACCATGGCTTAATGTATTTACCCCATAAACTTCCTTAAGCTTATCTTTAAGTTGGTCGAGACATTCTTCAGCAGACATATTTATCATCATTTACTCTGTGGTTTGGGCTGTTCCATAACGTAGCTCCTGGCCCATATAATCTGGCACCTGTAATAATGAAATATGGCAAGCATTGAAAAGATTGTATTCAACATACTGATAAATAGCACCGTAACATAACATAAACAAAACAATAAACCCTGCAGCCCTACTCTTCAGAGCCCAAACATGACAAAGTCCAATAGCTGTATGCAGTGTCGGCATCCACCCGGTTTACAGCACTGGCCTCAGCTGCTGTGGTTTTCCCAGCACAAGGTAAAGAAGATAATCTCAACCGAAGAAAGGCCTTTTTCTTTTGCTAGCCTTCTCTGGAGCCTTGAGCAAGGTTGCTTTGAGCAAGGGACGTATCAGGCTGGAGGAGGAGAAGAGGATCGCCATGAAGCTGTGATTTGCTGTCGTGCTGCCTGTCTTTCTCAGTGAGACAATGCAAGAGCTGCAGAGAGTGTCAGAGAAAGTAATTTGTTCCGTCTTTCACTGTGTAGCACAATCACTGCGTGCTAGACCTTCTCCCCTGGAGCAATTCTATCCTGGCTAAGCCCTCTCTGGTTTGAACTGATGTAAGCTGTTTCAGGAGATCTGCCATCAAAACACTCCTGACTTAACAGAGCATCACCCATGAAACTATTTCGACTGATGTTCTCTTCTGGCAAGACTCAGTCCCACACAAACAGCAGCTTCATATTGTCACAGGTTTGTTATCCCACCGGACAGCAGGATTAGGAATGGGTGACAGCCAGCTTCCCAGCAGGGCACCCATGTACTTGCAGTCCTGAAGGGCTAAGGTACTTCTAGGCCACAGAAGAAGATCATTAGATCTGTTCCAGATCTGATTCCTTCTCACTGTGCAGTGATACTCTAGGAACCTATTTTGCCTTGCTTCTTGAGAAGAAGAAACTAAGCATATTTTGTAGCTTCTTGAGTATTTCAGAATTTTTCTGCAACATATGAGCCATATAGAAAACAAAGTAATTCACATCAGATTTTAAAATGGGCAATACTTGCAAAGAAACATAGGTACATGCTGACATTTCACTACACCCTATTCCTGATTGATAAGAAAAATGCTAACTTAAAGGTTTGTTCTAAAGGAACATTTATTTTCTTTTTAAAATATTTATATACACCAACACACAAGAGCCTGTACTCCAAAGAATTACTAAATAGTATTCACCTAATTTTACCCCTTAAATCCTACTCCCCTTCCATAGACATGCACTATCCTTCCCTTTTTTCAATTCCAGTTTCTACTGAAGTCTAGTCAATATAATTTCTACTTGTGTTATCATCCCATTGAAGTTTGTAAGAAGAAAATCAGGTCCCTTTTTCTGTAACTACAAACAACCCCCCCACCTACACAGCTGGGACCGCTTTTTCTTTCCCTTCTGGTT
This sequence comes from Buceros rhinoceros silvestris, assembly GCF_000710305.1. Lineage (NCBI taxonomy): Eukaryota > Metazoa > Chordata > Aves > Bucerotiformes > Bucerotidae > Buceros > Buceros rhinoceros. The sequence goes on along the minus strand of NW_010393786.1, from coordinate 22,745 downwards.
TCTGAGACTCACTTTGTTAAATGCGGGTCACGCTTACTTTTACAAGTATGAGATACGGTAATGTATGGAAAGAAAAGCTGTGATTCTCGTAATTGGCGAAAGCAAAAACTTTAAAAACAGACAAAACAATTTTGCTTCTTGATTTAAAGAAAAAAGGTGCCACACTCATTTCCTCAGAGGTTAGCCTGTTTCAGACATCTTTTATTAGGCTACTGAAGGCACACATATTTTTGTGGGCAGATGATTAGCTGTCTACATTCACAAATTTCTAGGCCTGAATGAAGAAAAACATGAATATAATGTCAGCCACAAGTCAGCTCTCCCTCTTATCTTAGTTCTGAATGAGAAATAATGACAGTAGAAAATAATACTAACAGTGTGAAAAAAGTAAATGCACAACTCTGACAAAATAACGGAGTTGAAACAGTCCTTGAAGCCAGTGGCAAAACTGCTGTTGACTTCAGTGGCATCCAAATTTTACCCACAAAATCTAGACTAAGATTAAAAGAAACAGGTCCAAGTGTAAAAGAAATGAGAAATTACTGGTTACTAGTAAGTAAGTAATCACTAGTAAGCAGCTTTAATCTGCATTCAGGGTTGCACCCTAAGAAATCAGTTCAGATTTCATCAGCTTTGTTTTTAGGAGTTACAAATCAATCCCCTTACTTACAGTGCCTTGAAATCAGTGAAATTGCTGATAGGGTAAGGCACGTAGCTGAGGCGAGAAAATGTGCACCCTTATTACGAGTATATTCCTCTAGCAGTCAACAAGTCAGCAACAAGTAAATCCTTGAAGACCACATCCTTATTATACAGGTGGGCAATCCATCTACACCCACACAAACAGTAAACCTTGCTTTCTCGTTCTGTCACTCTAATGGAACTATCAATCGTGTTATAGATGACCACATTTCAGCACTCTCTAGTAGCAGCGTCCCTTAACAGCTTTAACATTCAAAAGCAGTACTTTAAATTAAAACCATAAACCAGGAAGTAACCAGATCATAGCGCAGAGCTCAAGCTGAATATGCTGACACTAAAACTCATGGCTAAGAGCCTGCTAACAGATCTTTCTTTCCTAAATGGACTAGTTACTCTCTTCTGGCTTTTTACACAGAACAGAAAAAGTTGCTGGACATCACTACTATAAAATAATCCACAGTAATTTAGGATACAAAGTAATTCCAGCACTGTGAATACCAGTTAGAAATGCTGAGGTCAAGGATTTACTAAGGCAGTAGCAATAAAAATAAGGCAGAGGAATTAGCCAGCTACTTTGGCAATCTGTTAGTGACAGCTCCATGCCATTATCTGTGAGTGTTTAGTTAGTCCACATCCCACAAGTTCCAGTCTTCCTCTTGTCCTAGTTAGATACTCAGCAGCTTAGCTGGATCAGGAGGCGAAGAACTATAGACAGGAAGGTCATTTGTGTGCTAAAAATCATATTACTGATCTCTTCCCAATTTCACCAAAAGCCTTTCCTTGAAAAAAGAGAAGTTCTGGCTCTTACATGAAAGGTTTGTTTCATATTTTATCATTGGTAAAATGTCTTTACCTTCCCGTATTGCCACAAAATCCAAGTAACTCAGCCCTTCCTCTGGTATCTCTAGATTCTCTGTTAGTATATTAAATTGAATGTCATCCACTGGCATGCCATGATCTTCCAACACCAGTTAGAAGAGAAATAAAGTAAGTTATATAACGGCCTATTTTTTTGCTTAATATGCCATTTTGAATACTAAATATCTGGATGTTTTATCCTATGGCTCAACTTGAAATTACTCTGAAAATTTATCTGTCTTCCTGACACTTACAGTAAGCCATTTAAATATAGATCTATTCTGTACAACTTCAATTCTATACAGAAGGATAGTGAGAGCAAAATTTTACTGTATTTTAGAGACTGGCATTTTAAGCAAAAGCACTGAGTGACATGCTAAGATTAAACTTCACCAGGAAAGTAAAAAATGCCGGAAGAAACGACATTAGTTCATTTAGCAGACTGGAGGAAAACTGTCATTGGTAGAATTTGCTGCTCACTTCTCCCCACGAGCCTGCCACATCTCCCTCCTGGACAAGAAATGCTGCAGAGTGGGTTCAGAGCCCTGAATCACAGACAGCAGCAGTGCGGTGGAAGGCAAGATTCCTTCTGCACCGCTGCTCTTCAAAGCAGATTTGATGATTCATTTTAGGTAATGTAATTTGGCAAAGAACTTTCTGATCTTCCTACATTCCTCCCATGTCCCCTTCTCTTTTTTTTTTCACAGACCCTCTATCTTTCTGTATCTAAGAGGTGGAACAGTCTGGAGTGGTGGAGGTCTTCCGTTGCACCTCTCGTAGTATTACCTGCCAGTTGACTGTGGAGGAATCCCTTGTCCTCTTCTACTTTTCCCACCTACTCTTTTCCCGAAAAGTTGTAGCTGCAGCCCCTGCTGCTGCTGAGGACCTTCTCCAAAACTTTTCATTTCCTACAGCTGCTTTGTAACTCCCGATTTGAGTGAATTTCTTTATAACTATCCTGCATAGCTCTGTCCTGACTTTCCAAGTGTTCCTACAGCATTACTCTTGCCATTGTATTTTAATTAATTGTACAGATTAAAAGAAAAAATTTCATTAAAAAGCTGAACAGCATAAGGAATGCTTAAAAAGTGAGAATAATTAGCAAATTATAATTTCTTTCTAAAAATGTAAAGCTTCTGGATAAGGAAGCACATTTTATGTTCAGTTGAACAAGTATTTACTATCAGATCAAACGTTTAATAGGAGCGATAAGGAAATCTGGCCACACAAATCCAGTCAAAGCTGAGAGAATCAGTCACAATAGTAATCTTGGTGACTACATTCTCAACTATTAGCTCTTTCTTCTAGAGAAAAAAAGTCATAAAACTCTGACAAAACTGCATACAAGATTAAGTCATATTAAAATGTATGACTGTGCGATTGTCCTGTGCTGAATGGCTCACAAAAGGAAGAGGATTGATGACAACCTTGCAGAGGGGAGATATGGTAATCATTCACAAAAAGTGAAGACACAAATACAAATTGTGGATGTTACCCCGGAACCCCGACAGAGCTTCAGTTACCATCTTCCTGATTTTGATCTATATTAAAAATCAAACAAGTGCAAAGGTGCAAAGACAGGGTTTGTGCCTCCTTGCCCATTTCCTAGGAGAGCCAGGACTGTCAAGCCACAAGTACTACTCTACTCTTTGGTAAAGCAGGTGGTGTTCGGCATCCTCCTTCACTACACTGCCTCACACCTTTGGCACTCCACAGGCAAGCAGCTAAAAGATGTCCTCATGCTTTTAAGCTGTAAAGAAATACACAGAGAACTGACGGTGTTGCTATAACCCTGCAAAGTTTAACTGGTGATTCTACGTCTGCCTTTCTGGATTATTCAGGCATACCATTTCAGAGCATTCTGCCCACTATGGTGGCATTAAGCCATCAACAGTGTAATGTTATACAAACAAACAGCATATCCACTTCCAATTTGGGCATACAGCTTTTGCCCACTTCTATGGCTTGGCCCGGAACAACAAATGAGAAAAGAAGCATGCTTTTATGTTTACCACTACCACACTACATTCATTATTATTCATTATTACCTATTCCACGTCTTAGGGCAAGCAGCTCTGCCTAGTTGTACACTACTGCCCGGCTGCTCTGAATGAGGCTGCAGATCAGAGTAGCAGTTTCAAATGTTCCTTCCAATAAGGTGGGCAATGGCATTGGCACACCTGCCCGGCTACAGTGAAAATCCAATCAAAGAACACCATACCACTGTAGATCCCTTTAACTTCAGTGGCATCCCAAAATGGCTCACAACCTACCCACTTGGGCACCTGGGATGCTTCATATTGCCTACGCCAATTGAGATAATGTACCCAAAACATCTATATGCAGCTGACAGATCTGATACAGAGAATTTCACATCCTTCTGAAGCAGCAGTTGGAGGCCAGAGAGATTTCTCCACAACGTCTACAATGGTGCTAGACACTCATTTCCAGATGTTCCGTATCTGCCACAAAAACTCCACAAGCTTTGCGATGCAAAGCAGTTGTGCTCTCCGATTGGGGATTGATGAACATCTTGGTAGAAGAGTCAGGGGAATTAAAGCAGGAAGAATGTGAAAATTCCCAGCTGGAATTCCACCTAGACAATGAGATGGAAAAACCCTTTGTTTTGGAAAAAGGTGCAGAGGTCTTTAAAGACCACAAGTGATGCTGAATTAGTTTCAGTCTGCATTCACCTGAAAACACATATGCCCAGGGAGTTGCCAGAGTCGTAAGGTAGTCTGTCACTTCAGTTTTGATGAGGAATCCCTCTTAATCACCCTTATTCACACAGAGCTCTCATCATTCATTCCAGGACAGGCTTCTTTCACTCAGCACAGGGCAGGGCCAGGAAGCAGGCCCGTTTTGAATGATCATAATTAGCAGCAGCAGAGCAGGGTTCCTGGGCCATATTCCACCCAGCTGGACTCGGCTGAGCTTGCAGGATCCAAGAACATCACAGTGCAGTGATACATATACCTGGCTGCAGGTACATGATGACTTCTAATCCTTTGTACATTGCCGAAAGTTGAGAAATGCATCATCCATTGTGTAGTAAAAGAACAATGAAGTCACAAAGACTAACTGTTCAATAGCTTCTGAAGCTGTACAAATACCTGAACCGTGAGTCGTATGCAGGCAGCCAGTTGTATGCAGCAGAAGGAAAAGCAGCAGGTAGAATGAGTTTGTTCTGCCTAACAGTGACAAAATGCACATTACTACATTAAGCGCAGGCAACATACAAGCTTCTTAGGTATCATCGTGTAGTGTAAATCTCAGCAACCAGAGCCAGTGTCCCAAAGGTATGTGCCACAGATGTCAGATGTGTATGGGAGGAATGGTTGCAGCTTAACACATTCTCAGTGAGTGTGTTATTAACAATAAAATATTTTTGAAAATGGAAAATGTTGTATGTGCTTTGTCTTCCCTTTCCCTCCCCTTCATTTCAAAACAATTTCACTTTCTGCACACAATTGCAGAAAGATATCCACCTGAGGGTAAGAAGATATGCAGCGGAATGCAGCTACAGCGTTCGCGAGGAAAGGCAACTGTTCGTCAACCCTCACAGTCAGTACATTTCGCCCTGCAACAGCAACTAGTGAGAATACGTACAGGCCATGGTACACGGATGGGAAGATGATATTTGTTACTGAACCAGAGTAAAAACACATTGGGACAAACTTTCTTAAGGAACTATTCAGACCATTTTCAAAGGTACAATTCTGGTTTGACACTTGCTGACTCTTACTTCGGTGACCGGACAAGATGTAGAGCAGGCATTATTGTCACAACACTACTCAACAGCAGCTCTTGCTTAAACCTAGGAAGACTAGGGAGATATTACTGCCATTATGTCTCTTTTCCTGCCTGCTCTCAACTTTCAGCAAAGTATTTTGCTTTGAAATGTGACGAGAAAGAAATGTACAGCTGGATACATGGGCAACACAGATACAATACCAAATCCATGACCTCAGAAGCCTATTCAAAGCACAACATGCAGTCAGATAAGCCGTCAAGGCTGTGATGGGCGCTGGGAACACCACAGGAAACCCTACTTCAAAAAAGACACCCACAAAATTCAATTGGAAGCCTTGGCAGGTAAACTCTACACAATTTCCATATATTTGTAATATTGTTGATCCTCTCACCACTGAGATGCCATACCCAAATTGGCTAACCCAGTATCAAAAGCCACCCAACATCAAATAATTACATTGGAAATTTGTAACATGGTCAAATCTTCTGAATTAAAATAAGAGCCACAGAAAGGTTCTCCTTTCCTGTTGGGGACCAGTCTATGACCTGAAATGCTACTAGATGTCCAGACATGTCCCTGACACGATCACTGCAGTCTCCTTTGAAAATAGAGCAAGAGTTAGCAAGGAAGAGAGACAGGGACCCCAGGAGGTGCCCTCCAATCTCAGTGTGGTTACAAGCCAGATTTCAGACAAGCTTATATTTGAAACTATACTCCCCTCCAACCAGCACCACTTTTATCTCGGTTTCCTAGGGAAATAAGAATAACACAATCAGCCTTTTCTGACACAACTGTCAGCCTTTCCTCTGAATTTGAAGTCCATCTACCAATTTCAGACAAACTTGAGAGGGGTAGAGGTCTTCAGAGAGAGTGGATACAATCTTTATGAAATTGACAGTCATGAAAAGGAGAGGGACTCTTCATTCTCTTAGTTGGGAAGACAGGGACGTTATCTTTTTTGTTTGTTAGCAGTTAGCCAAGCAATCAGCATATGTGCTTCTCTGAGCTAGCCATGTACTATCTCTTGCCCAGCTGCCAGCTTGAAGTACTCAGCGAGAAGTACAGACTTTTTCTACCTTCAAGTAACAAGCCACAAGTACATTTACCAACTGCGTGAGGCATGAAACCCTGCTCCCTGCACATTCTCATCTCACGGGGTCTGGGTCCCAACGTTCTTCATTCAGAGTTGACAAACCTCACTTAACTGTCTGCTCTGACACATCAGTTCCACGTGCCAGAATGTGTGCTGAAGGTATGCATAAAGCTCCAGATGGTGGCTCAGCAGAAGTTAGGAACAGAGATATTTATTAGTGAGGCCACTGATTTATCTTGAGTTTAGCATACTGCGTCCTATTGACAGAACTGTATTCCATATTGGTGAGTCATCTGCCTTTTTTTTTTTTTAATTTTGCCAGCTCTCTGCTTCAACAGGCTTTCAGTAGAAGTGGCATTGTACCTCAGTAAAAATAACTGGTGAATTTCTGAAAGATCTTTTGTCCTTAAGAACAGGAGGGACGAACTCAGTTTGCAGAAAACAAGCAGGTTGGTTTCTTGGTTGAAGTACAGCTCATATTCTGCTTTGGGGACAATCTTGGAATGCATCTGCAGGAACACTCTGTTCCCAGAAAATATTACACAGAAGGAGCCAACCACAAGTTCTTAGATATTTCCCAGTGTCTCGCAAAACCGAATTAGGAAAGAATTTCAGAGACAGAGGCAGTCTGCTAAAAGTTCTGAGGATTAAGATGAAGGGCACTGGGAGCAGGATCTTTCACGGGTAGCAACACCCTAACCACCCCAATCTGTTAAAGAACTAACAGGTGGAAAGACGTGGAAATATCAAGATTCTGCCTACTGCAGACCATCGGTACAAAATCATCACTTTGGTAAGAAAGAAGCCAGGCTTGATTTCCTAGAAACTTTATGTAATATCTCTTTTCAAGTACTGGTAATTAATTCTCACTAAAGAGAGAAGCTGACATAATTTGGCAAATGAGAGCCACGCAGCACCCATTATGTATCAAGGAAAGAGGTAACGCTAAGATTCTGAAGGATAACCGGCAGATGAAATTGCTAAGCCATTATCCATCGTAATTGTGAAATCACAGCAGTTCTGTGAAGTTCCTTCTGACTGGACAAGGGGAAACATAACCCCCATTTTTAAAAAGGGAAAAAAGGAAGACCCGAGTAACTGCAGGCCAGTCGGTCTCACATCTGTGCCTGGCAAGATCATGGAGCGGATCCTCCTGGAAACCATGCCAGGGTACACAGAAAATAAGGAAGGTGATTGGTGACAGCCAACATGGCTTCACTAAGGGCAAATCATGCCTGACAAATCCGGTGGCCTTCTATGACAGGGTTACAGCGATGGTGAAAAAGGGAAGAACAACTGATGTCATCTATCTGGACTTGTGCAAAACATTTGACACTGTCCCACACAACATCCTTGTCTCTAAACTGGAGAGGCATGGATTTGACACCACCAACCTGTGTAGTGCAGTCAGCATGCTGGAGGGAAGAGATGTCATCCAGAGGGACCCTGCAAACCTCGTGAAGTTCAACAAGGCCAAATGCAAGGTCCTGCACCTGGGACAGGGCAATCGCAAGCACAATACAGACTGGGCAAGTGGACTGAGAGCAGCCCTGTGGAGAAGGACTTGGGAGCATTTGTGGATGAATGATTTTGAATATACGTCTGCAAAATGAGAGATCAGCCCAGGACAGTACTTCAGCATGTAACCTCAGTCTGTCTGAATGTCTACTTTCTATACATATTTTTTTCTTTACATTAAACAGAAAATTGTCAGTAGTAACAGTACCTTTTTGAAAGCTCTGTTTGCCTTTTTTCTTCTCTTTGTTGTTTTTCCTTTGATATATGTGAACTGATACTATTTAAGTCACCAGAAAGAACAGCAACTTTTAAGTTATCCAAAAGCATCTTGTAAAAGATTCTATCAATCAGAAGAGTTTTCTTGTATTTATAGCATAACCTGGATAAAATAAGAATTTAAAATAATTTGGGAGCTTGAGGATAGTGCATAATACAAATGTCTTAAGGCAAAGACGATCAAAGTAACACACTTCCTTTCCACATACTTGGCATTATTCGGAGAGCTATCCTTAGACAGTGGAAACTAGCCTTACCATGTTCCTTCTGAAGCCTAGAAAGCAGGAACATAACATAAACACCGTATCATTACCTGGAAGACATGATGCATTGACTGCAGAATGCGCCTAAGGACACAAGCCTCCCCTTACCTAGAGTTACTCTTTGTGAATAACCAATGTAATTAATGATTGAATTATATGGTGGACACTTGGAAGAAACTTGGCTCACCAGACACTGACCTGTCAAATTCAGCTGCACTGGTAGAAGAGAGAGCTTAGATCACAGCCACAGCACAACTAAATCTGTCAGAAATCATGAATGAAAGCCCTTGTTTACCTTAACTTGCTGCTTGGCATATGAATATAAAATGAAACCACTAGTTAATCACTGAAGTTAATACTCCTGGATGTGAAGGTTAGCAGCCCAGGAGTAGACACGCCCTTTATTCAGCCCCTTCTGTTATTCTGAGGGTAACTTCCAATGAAGAGTTCGCGTTGGTAGTTCCCTGGGCCTGTTAAATTACCCTCTCAAATCATTCATGTATAGATCAGCAGAGCTCATGAATCAGAGCCCTTGTCATTACAGTGCTGGTGCTTCACTGAGCTGTTCGGCCTTCCAGGATTTCA
>NW_010393786.1:0-13573 GCF_000710305.1 Buceros rhinoceros silvestris | reverse complement strand
CTGGATGAAAGCAGAAGGCTCCTGTCCTTGTGCTGGGGACACATGGCATGCTCTGCACTCTACTTATTCCAAGAGCCCATTCTGTTAAGAATGACACTAAAAATATACCTGTGGTAAAAACCACTTGTAACTTAATAAATCAAGTGTCTCAGTGCCTTCCTTCTTGAAAAATAAAAAAAAAGAAATCAAAGCTTTCAGTTCTTTTGAGAAATTTAATCCACACCATATACTCTGAGGGGCGAAAGTGTTGGGGGTGAGAGGGAAGAGGAAGGGTCTCCATTTTCTAGTAATTGTGAAGCTCTGCTCAGCTAAAACAAGTGTAGCCTTCACAGAGAAAATGGCTGTGAACACTGCAGCGCAACATCTGCTTTGTGAGTGCAATTCATAAAAGGCTTCCAAATGCCCTTAAAAATTGTTCCCTCTATTCCCCAGTCTGAATGTCATCTCACAGGAAGCCATCTGGGACAAACACGCCGGCTATTCTGCTGCAGCAATAGCAGTATTGTCCTCAAGTGCTCAGGATGAGTCATATCAATGCAAAAGTCCAATTACAGGAGAAGCCCCCCAAAGCAGAAATATAATTTCAAATAAATAAGATTGATGTATCTGAACCACTGGAATTCAGAATGTAGTTCAGTCACTTCATCACCTTTTGCTCAAAACCCCTGCATTCCTTAAAGCACCCGTGCTAAATCCCCAATTTGTTTATGACATTCCCAGCACAGATGTGATAGTTTTAAGTCCAGTGTTTATGCATTTAGAAGAGTCAATTACCTTTTTTTTTTTTTTTTTTTTTTTTTTTTTTTTTTTTTTTTTTTTTTTTTTTTTTTTTTTTTTTTTTTTTTTTTTTTTTTTTTTTTTTTTTTTTTCTTATTATTTGAAAATACAGCCTTTTAAACCTGGTGTTTCTCACCACTTTAGAGCAGCGAATGAACAGTGCCATCCACTGTTTCTCTGCATAATCCACAACATGTTCCTCGGATAGTCTTCAATAAGATGTAACATAAAAATTGATGCCACGTTTGAAACAAAGAAACATAGATTGGAAAAAGATGCAAGTCAAGTATATTTTTGAGGAGCCAGGCTAAATCACAGAATGACAGCTCTAAAAATAGATTACAACACAGGAGATTTTTCAGTTATCTCCTCACCTGTGGATAAGCCATTCTAACTTAATTAGCTGTATTGTTACTCATTTATCCTAAAACCAAATAATTCTTCAACCAAGTAGGCCATCTATTGCATTGTTGAGTATAAATTCCCCCTTCGTCTTATGATAAGAATTACAATTCATCAACTCTCTAGAACACAACCCTGATGAATGATACAGCTGAGAACTGCAAGGTGCCTTTAGAAACGTTTACTCCAGAAGAATTAATACTATAGTGTAAATGAGGTTCCGTTTCTATGGACTGAACGTGGCAATGCAAGATTATATGTCTCTGAATGTCCTTAAAGATGGAATCAAAACCTTATCTTTTAGATGTTATTTTAGATGGTATTCCTGTAAAAAGATTCCAAACTCATTCCACCTATGGTGTTGCACACCTTACTTTGCTAAACACAGATACCTGCATTGTTCGACAATGCCACAGTTCAATAATGCATATATGTAAATGTGCCTAATGTCCACTGTAACGGTATTACACCCACTTCTTCCCGTGCTGTGCTAGAACACAACCTATGTTCGGCATTTTGCTAGACTGATCTTACAAGACTTATCTTGCATCCTTTTGTCAAGAGAGACAAAATGGCCACTAACAACTGACAGATGGTCTCCATTAACACTTCTCCCATCACAAAGGGGAAGAGAAAAGGAGTAAAGGCGACATATGGATCCAAAAAGAAAACTAGAATTGCTTCAATGAAATTAATAACAATAAAATGAAATATATACAAATACATAGAAAAACCAATACAAAACCCAACCCCCTGATGGAAATAACATCACTGCCACCACTGATACTGCAGGCAGGCACTGGGGAAGTACCAACTGGACTCAGCAGCAGATGAAAACTGAATTTAGGGATAACCCTAACTGTAACCCTAAACATAACCCTAACACAATTGTAACCCTAACCTGTAATCCTAACCCTAACCTTACTTCAGGACTCTGGAACTGGATTCAGGAATGCACAGTTTGGGTTCGAAGGCAGAATGGACAGAGTCCTTGGATGCTGGCCATTAAGAAGAGAGCTTGAGAGCTTGTGACCCCTCAGCTTTATACCAAATATGACGTCTATGGGGTGGAACACCTTGTTGGTCAGTTTAGGGTCACCTGTCCTGTCCGCCCCTCCCTGCAGGTGTGGCCTCTAACTTACTGCACCCCCACCGTGGGACACAGGATTTAGCAGTGACCTTGGTCTGCACAGCAGAAAGTGTCAGCAAGAGCCTTTCTGCGCACCAGTCCCTGGTAGTAAACATCAAGCGCTGTCACTTCTTGAAGCAGACACTGCAAAAGCAGTGCAAAAATATGCCTGCAAAAATATGCTGTTAGCTTGAGATAGTGCCGTTACTTAGAAGAGACTGAGCTGAAAAGTAAAATCACCAAACAGAATTAATTCTGTTCTAACTCTAACAGCTTTTAAGACGCAAACAGCCATTGACCACAATGATGGATGAATTAAAACTTAACAGTTTGCTGCTCACTACCTTACTCTACAGTATTTTCTTATAGAAAATCTTTAGAATTTCGAGTAAAGATCACCTTCCAATTCAGAGTGGCTGTAATTCTAAAGTTTTCTTATAGTACAAATCTCGCATTGACACAAATAATAGTAGAAATGTTGTTTAGAAAATTGTGTAAGTGCTGAGTTCCAGATATTTCACAGGATAATTACTTGTTCATGATCAATGATAACTAATTATATACTACATAACACAGAGCTATAAAACTGACAGATGATGAAAGCATATAGTTATAACACACTATGCTGGGAACATGACTTTTATGAACCCAGTGCACAACACCCGAAGTTTTCTCCTAGACATTTATAGAAAGGAAAATGCATACAGTTGAACTGGTTTTACAGATCACACTCATGCTCATTCATGTTTCGGGATCAAAGATTATGTTCCAAAAGCCACTTCCTATTGGTGCTGTTGTATATGCTCTTCACACACAATGACCAGCAGGACACTAGGTTCTGAGGGTCAGACTGGAACGGATTTCTTCGGTTATTCCATCATATCAAAGGTTACGTAGAACATGATGATGGCCACTCCTTGTGATCTTTCCATCTCCTTTCTCAGACAACAAAAGAAAGCATGATTAAAAAAGAATGATCATTTACGAACACAAAGCTGATTCCAACGTGTCATTCTATACTGCTAGATCATCCTGACCTGCAATAACTGAGAGCTGTTTTAATAGCCTGCATATACTTCACTTCCCGGTGAACATAGACCTAGAATATTCACTGGATGGAAGACTAAAACTATGGGAATGAAACTACAACAACCTTTCCATCGCCTTGGGATAGATTACTTAGTGTGCCACAAATGAATGGATATGTAAACTTGCTTTGCACAGACAGCTCACATTCAGCTGCATTTCATTCCTTACTTGGTCTGGAATCAATATTCACACAAAATTGTGCCTGACTTAATAGTTGCTGTATCTGAGTGAATTTGACTCAGCTGAGTCGAGTCTAAGGTGCTGTTAACACGTACTCAACCACTGTCTTTAAGCCACACAAAAGTCCATCAAGTGATGTCTGTTATTAGATCCTAATATAGCTCTCAGCATATTCACAGACAGCACACGAGCCTAAATTTGTCAGTGCTCACTCATCTGCGGCAGGATTTTCTTCATGATTACCTTCAGAGCAACAACTAAAAACTCAGCTGAACATTTTATGTTTAAATGTAACTTTTTCTAGAGCTGTAGTTTGCAGATGTTGCCCGTGGCCAGACAGTCCATAAAGCCAGAGCAAATGTGAGCATCTGGGTCATTACAGAGATTTTCAGCTAAAGATGCAAGTATAAGTATGTGGTGAGCCTTGACGAATTCTGACTGTTGAATGGTGTGTGAATCTGAAACATTTGAGACCTACTGTCGCTGGACCTCCTCTTCCTTTTCTCATGCTTCCTTTGCATCTTTTTATGCATCTTTAAAATAAGCTATGCTGCTAGGCTGAGTCCATTTGCATTCTTGACCTGGCTACTGAGGGTGAATCATCTCTCAGGAAGAATTTTTATCCAGGGCCTGATGCCCAGTCACATTTCCATGCCAATGGATACTCACTCGGACTGTAAGGTAATAGGCAATAGATGCCTTCATGCAACAGAATTGGGATACCGTTATTTTGCTACACGTAAGGCATAGTTTATCTCTCAGTTTCCATGGTAAGTAATATCCCTAATTTACGTAGGAGAGTTTCAAATATGGGTTTGTACCAACTCTTTTCTATGACTGTCTATTGCATTTTATAGTTTTAAATTAGTTCCTGAACTTTTTTTCCCCTGTTACTGGGGTTTTGTTCCTGTTACTTTTTTTTTTTTAATTGTTTCTTTATTTTCTCTAAAGAAACCTGAGGAAAGACAATGGGGGAAAAGAAGAGTGGAATAAAGGCTTTGGAACAATAACAGGAAATTTAGGAGTAAATAGTTCCTTCAGTGATTCAGCCTTCCCAGCTAAAGCACTAGACAAACATCTTTCTGTTGATAAAATTCACCCTAAGAAAATTCTGTTTCCCTTTAGTCTCCCACAGAGATCCAGGTTGGCAGTAGTAATATAGAGGATGAGCAATTATTTACTTCGTCAGTTGGTCTGGGAAATGCTTTAAAGTTCAGCAATCAAAAGATAATGTTGTTGTGAAACTACTATCTGGTATTTGAATTTTCTTTAGAGACTGTTGCCACTGCATTAAATCATATAGAAGCAAAACTTGATAATATATCTACCTCCCTCAGTAAATTAGTTGGGGAATCTGGTACTGAAGCTGCAAAGAGAGCTTCTACTTCACAAGAAACAATTGTGCAAAATGACTAGGTTTTATCCTGTATTTATCCTGTATTTAACATCTGTTACGATAAAAATAAATCACATTTTGCTCAAACTTTAGATAATATGGGAAAGTTAAGATATACTACAGCAGGATTTATTAAGCAGATTGCATTTGCTTATTTGGCCACCTTGTAAGTTCGATTTTGTTTATTCAAAAGGATCTAATTTTGTTCCCCAGATCATTATCCAAGTCAGTCCAGCATCAGTGATGTGACTGGGGATGTACTGGTCTATTAAAACAAAAAATAGCAAGATGTTATGTATAAACATAAATCATTCTTGTATGTATTTCTTTCACCGTGGGAGCCTCTAGATGCTGGGGATTAAATAGTTCTTTCTTCAGCCTGTCTTTCCACCATCTCCAATACCTCTGCCTTTGTTAATAATTTCATTCATTAATGCTTCAGTTCAGTAAATGAATTAAAATCACGTAATAAAGTGCCTTACTGAATCATGGCCTGAATGCTGTAGACATTATTATCTGCTACAATGTATGAAACTGATTTATTTTTCTATAAAATGCTAGGTGAATTCTTTATTTTTGTGGTCATATATATACGTATATAGATGAAAAACTGCAGACCTAAGAAGAGCCGGTTTTATGTAATTATATTAGAAAGGAATTGTGATATATCATCTATATAAAACCATCTAATAAAAAATGCCAGTAGTACTTCTGAAGATATGCCCAGTGCTCCTTTTGCTTGTGTCAACCAGACTGAGAGCTTTAATTTTTTCAGTCTATTATTTGCTCATTCAATTCAGAAATACAGGGTCTACAATTTAAGGAGCGCAATACGTGGCAAATCAAAGTAATAAAAAAATCCAGCTTGTCCACTAAAGGGATGATCACACAATCCAGTTTATGGTACGTGCATACCATGACATTCCATCAAAACTGACAGAAAGGCATTTTAGCATAATTCTGTACATCATGAGGGCCACAGAACTGGTGAGGATAGAGAGTTCTTATCAAAAGCTCATATTCCAGAACTAAACATGAAAGGCAATCCAAAGTCTAGAAAAAGTCAGATAAAAGTACTTTTGAAATTGGAGTGAACTATGCAATAGTAGGCTCAACACTGTCAGTGTCGCACATAAGTTGCAGTCTGTTTGTCCGATGACAAACTCCAGACATAAATCTTTTATAAATACATGATAACACTCTGTCAGAGGCAAAACAGGCATTGGGGCCCTGCCTGAGCTGCTGGCCTGGGGCGATCTGCTGCCTGAGGCAACGGTGTGCCTTACCTCTGCCCAGTGGCATGCCATTTCGACTAAGAAATGAGAACACTACAGATGCACATGACAGATATCAAACAAGTGCGATAGAGAGCAGTACCAGATAACAGAAACCTCCTAACGGAATTGTAAATAATAACCCATTCTTAAGTAGGTCTGTTTAACGAGGTCTTGCAGGGGCTGATTTTTATCCCCATGCTGTACATCTGTTTTTACGCACACACGTACGTATACGTGTCTCTGTGTGTGTGTATAAACAGATAAACACAGCTCTCGCCCTCCCTGTGTATATATTTATACACATATTTACATATACATGTGTGCAAATAACCTGAAAAAAAAATCCCAAACTTCAAAACATCATAAGACTATACACGTTGAAAGACAAAAGGAATGGTAAAATGATGAAGAGAACAATCCACTGACTCAGCATGACTGCAAAGAGTAAGCACAAGCAAAGAATAAGCTTTCTAATAAAGTCCTACGATGAGAAATGGAGAAAAAAATGTCAGAATAGAAGAGGAATCCTAATTATAAGAAGCAGTTCCTCTTAAAAATTTGCAGGTCATATGTATAATCAAAGCATAAATAAATTGCCAGTATGTTGTTAGGCACAAGGGACCCTGGCAATCTTTGGATGTTAAAACAGGGGAGCAGTTAGCAGTGTGCGAGAAGTTACTTCTCGGGTACCAGTGCAACTTATGTGAAAGCACCGATTCTCATTTCTGTCACAATGTTTCATAAAATATACAGAAAAACCAACAGGGGCTCAAAGGCAGCCACAGGGGTGATTAAAGAACTGGCCAACACGATTCTCAACGAAGACGTAGGTGATCAATAATTTTTGTTTATCAGAGAGGTTGTTACAGATTAGTTAGTTCCCAGTTGCACATATATATGTTAAAGAAACTGCCTGTAGCAAGAAACAAGATTACAACCACCAGATTACTTCATAGCATATGAGACTCAAATGTTTAGCTGTAAGAGTACTTAACTGAGGCAACACCTAAAAATAATTGCTCTTACTTCACCAAGCATAAGCTATGGTGGCTCTAAAGAGGGATAAGCACCTTGGATGGATCTGTGCAGCTTCTGAAGAACAGCATCACTGGAGAAAGCCTCACCTCCTCTAGCTGGATTTACTCTGCAAGAGGAAAAGAGACAGCCTTTGCAATGCTTTCATGTCTCACCCTCATTTGCTCACTGTGTTCTCCTCAAAGCAGGAAGAATAAATCACCTCATTAAGACTCGTGATTTGATAGGATTCAAAAAGAAGTGCACTCAGAGAAAGCATGGCCAAAAGACTTTTTAACTGAATTTAATCAAGGGTGATCATGGAGTGGATCCACTTCGTATTTTCGATACCACAGGTTACTCACATAAAAAAGCAGCTTCCCACCTACGTACGTTTTTTTCTCATGGGAATTGTCTACTTGTTTTCAAAGAAGCTCCCAGCATCCCAGAATTTTTCTAAAAAATGTTGTCAAGCAATTTTACCTGTGGCTTTCAGTCCAAGTCTGCTTTTTTAAAAAGAAAAGAATTCTTAAAGTTTTCTTATAAAACCCTTCTGCATTCCAAGAAGTTCCAATTGGAACTTCACATCATTACAGTATCAATGTCTGCAACGTTCATAATTAGACTAAGCTTGTATAGCTTTTCTTTGTTACTAAACATGTAAACTCCTCTTCTCAGCTCTGAATGCCTAGCTGTGGAAGAACTAGACCCAAAGCATGAATTCATCTGTACCAAACGCACATGCCTGTACCTGAGCGAGTCACTCTAAGTTCCCTTTATAGTCATTGGGGACCAACAGGCACCTTCAGAACAGGATTCATCGCATCCTAAAGTAGACATCTAAAACTGGTTAGATGAATCCTGCCCGTTGTTTCTCTCCAGTGACTATAAAATGAAGTCTAGGAGGAGCAGTTCAGGCATAGATGTTCACATTACAGATGTCTAGAATAAGATAGTATTTAACGCATCCCTTCTCATCATTTAGACATAACAATAGAGAAACAAAGGGAAATAGTACTCTATTTTTTAAAAATGTGGTGTTCGTTGTATCCAAATTTGAAAACTTTGAAAGTACTGGAAGTGTTAAACTATGTTTAAAATCCTGGGAAGTTAACTAGTATTATATTCTATGAATAATTACTTCAAAATCAATAAGGACATGATCCCATGATCCCTAAACCATTGGCATATCTCCTGTACAGTCTCAATGGTACCGCAGAAAGTTCTAATGAGCATGGCTAAATGCACTTCATGTGGTGCTTCGTAGGCAATTACATCATTCATGTATTATCAGAAACAAGCTGACTCGCTACTCTAGTCGCCTCAGAAAAGCTTTTATAATGCCTAATGCTGCTTAAAGTGGCGGCAGATGATGTTTAGAGCATTTGCCAATCTAGGATGCATAGGACAAAGCTAAAAAATTACCAAATATAGTCAGAGGTATGCAAGACTTCCTGCATCTTTTACAATAAAACTCCAGTTTTTGGACTACCCAGCAGTTTCTCAAGTTCAACCAACAAAGCTAAACCCCAAAAGTTACAAGAATCACACCATTCAGGCTTTGGCTGACTGCAATCTGACCGTTTTTAATGGGTGGGAAGGAAACCTGACTTTTTACAGTGGTCCTGCCTGTGAGTAGCTCGCACACACCATGGCTCAGTGGCTCAAGGGCTGAGCATCTCCCACTGCACAAGCAGCACAATTGCACCAGGGCCCAGAAGAGGGACTGGGAAAGGCCAAGCACTGAAGAGTCAAGGTAAATGAAGACAGAGGCAGTGCTGGCGTTCAGATTTCACCGGGGGGCCTTTTCATTCCCTGCAGAGAAGGGCTTTGCCAACAATACTACTGAGGGATGGGTTATTTCAAAAAGCTGTGGGAAGGATAGATATTTTATATCTGATTATTATCTTGGATAAATGATCATGAAACAAACAGCATGAAATAACAGATGATCTTTAAAATGAAGGCCAAGATAACAACTGTTATTTTGAGCCCCCAACTGAGCTTCCTTCACGCTCAGATATCTATGGTCTACTAAATCACTCAGATAGCACTGTAGACCAGCAACTGTGCACTGAAAATGAGCAACCAGCCAAAGCTGCGCTGATCAGGGCGACAGACCTCTCCACTTCCACCTCCTCACTCAGAAGCCCTGCAATCGCCTCTCAGACTTCAGTAGCGGCAATTGCCATAATCCTAGGAGCTGAAGGGGACTTAGGAAGAAATACTAATGTAGGTGTGTGAAGGTTTGGGGTTACTAGCTATGATTTATGGTGCCATTGATCAGTCCAAAAAGTGCAGTGGTTTTCCCCTGTTTTGCAGATGAGTAATGGGTTGTGGAGCTTTTCCAGTTCGGTACGTGGCTGGCCAGCAGGGCACCTTTTTCTTGCAGGTTTTATCGTGGAAGGGGATGAATCAGGCCCTCACAGGGCTGGGGAGGAAAGTGCCCAGCATTAGGTGTCATGGATCAAATTGAAGAAAGCCCTATTTAAACAAAGCTAAGTCAGTGGGAATAAAAACCGAGGGGGACTTTGGAGTACTTTTTAATTATTATTTCAAAACATATCCTCTTTATAGTTATAATACTGGCCCTCAGATTTAAAGCTGTGCTAGAAGGACAATAAATACAGTATCTAGATGCCATAGAATAACTGAGGCATACAAAGATTTTTCCACTGTAGAGCCAGAGAAAAAGCGCATCTTTTGTAAGTGGTAATCCAGTATTTTATCTAGCATAGTAGGCCAGCTAACTTATTAAAGTAATAAAATTCTGCATGGCTTTTTGGAAATGTGCTTATGGCTGTGTCCAAGTACAAAGTGTATAATTCTAAAAGAATTGACTAATTACAGCTGTAGCAACGTGGATATCTGGTAAATCCATGTGATATATCATCTCACAGTGATCCTTTACTCATTGAGAAAGTTTAACATCAGTGTCTTAGCATCTGACATTCCTATACAAATCATAAATTAAAGAAATGAAGCATAAGGGTAAACCAAATTGTTTCAAACTACCTCCTCTGCTGAAAATTGTCCTTGTGTTTTTAACTGATACTTTTTTCACCAAAGTCCTGACCAACTGAGCACAATGATTTACCTCATATCACAAATAAAAATCACCAATGAGAAATCCTGGCAGCCACAAGAAAAGAGTCTTAGAAGTTTCACCCTCCTTTGGCAAAGCCATCATGTATGATTTGCTCACAACCATCCACAAGATACCCTTCACTCACACCCCTCAAGCTGCAAAGGGACAAAATCCACAGCAAACCTCCAAAACATAACCAAAATATTTCTAATGTGGGAATGCTGAAATACTGTGAAATTAATTCCTTCAGTTAATGGAACTCTTTATATAACCTCAAGGTCACAATGTTTTACTTCTGAGTGAAAGTATTTTCAAAAGTAGGAGTGATGGAGTTCAGGGAATTTAGGACTCAGACAAGTGATGTCCGCTGAATGAAGTACCCCTCGATGGTCTGCCTCTGGTGTATCTTGCTGCAGTGGAGAGATATACTGAAGGATAAGTGCATGGGTAACCTGGTCCTAAACCAGTCAAGGAAGACGTCCTAGCTGAACTCTAAGGCAAAACTGCATCAACTCCAATGGGCCCTGAATTTTACATTGAGAGCCCACGAGATGAAAATACCTCCGACAGTCATAAAATGCTGTCATGTATTATTTCTTATAAACAGCCCCCTGGCACATCTCATATCATATTATATTTAAATAGAATCTTAAAAACCTTGAAATCATGTCCCTTGTCCATCAATTACTATTACATTTCTTACCAGCTACAATAAAGTTACTTCATTATTAGAATTAGATGACTATGAGAAACATTTGCTGTTGTTCCGTTCACCTGGTGGAGCTTTTGAATTACATTATCTGAGAAATATCACCTAAGAGATGTGGCATACATAGGCTTGAACATTTCTGTTCATGGCATCATTAAAATGTCACTGTATTTTTCAAATGCATGAGAAAGAATACATGCAGAAATCTTGCCATTATGTGGCTGCTCTTAAGAGCAAGATTTACTTTAAGATTTAAAGTAGTACGTGAGATGAAGCGAGAAGAACTGGGAAAAAACCCTATAAGAGCAAATTTTTAATGAAGTAATAATTGATCATTGTTCTATTGCATTGTGAATGACTAGAAGCAAATCAGATTTATTCACTGAATGTGCAAAGCAGTGTGGTAACTGCAGATGACACTCTCATACAGCACCTGCTGCTGTAAAACATATATTTGCACCGAGCTCTTTACAGCTAACTAGTGTATACAGAGAAAAAAATAACTCCGCTGATTGTTTACGTGGAGGTTAATATTCTTCCAACAATTTAAACAGATAATCATGGAATCATTAAGCAGTGATGCATGACCTGGTTACTGACCTCCCCACACAGTACGATTCAGGCGCTTTGTCCTGTTGTAAGCTCAAGCAGCATTTTAGAGTGAAAATGCTGTGTAAGAGTTAAGTTGTTCTTCTTTTTTCTTTGACTGGCCACATGCCCTTGGCACTGTTGCCAACAAGTATAGAGTATATTCTGGCAGTTTTCTTCTCACAGTTTTTGGTTTCTGAGTACAAAAATTAATCATGAAATATCCTGGTCTAGATTTAACAAAAACATCCATTCCTCTGATATTTTGGCTTTAAAAAGCAAATATAAGTTTAGGAAGCTAGTCAGCATATGCTGAAATAATCATGTCCAGGAAATAATATTTTGGAAAATGGCCTATGGCCTAAACTCTCTCTGCTGAGATCCTTGAGGCTGGGCTGGAAAATATTTTCTATCCGTTTATCTTCCGTACACCATATTGCCCACAAGATGATTTGCGTTTTGGACATAATATTACAAAGAAGCCTGGTTAAAGTAAAATAGTACATTGACCTGAATCCAGAGGTTGGTGTGATTTCTCAACCTTCACAGCAGTTTCAATAACAATATTTACAATGTCAAAACCCAAGTTCAAAAGACTTTTCCTTGTTTTACTTTAAACTCAATTTTTCAGGTATGAATATGTTTTATTATGAAGCACAGGATTGTCACTTCAGTTATCTTTTACACTCTGCAGTGCAGAGTGAAACATTCCAACATTAATTCATTCATTCACTTCAGTTTCACTTCTTTCTTTCTTTTCCTTGCCACATCAGCATATATGTAAGGGGAGAGGCTCACTGAATCACACTGCCACCACGCAAGCATGGTGCTAACACTTACGAAGTCGCTTTTCCAGCAAATTCACACCATCCCACATCGTTAGTTATTTGAATGCAAGAAAGTAATGCTCCCTTTAGGAAATTAAATACAAAGCTGTGAGCAAACTGAAGTAAGAAAGCAGTAACTTAAAGCTTTTACTCCATGAAACTTGTATAACTTACTGCAAAAAATTTGGTTTTATACCGAGCTCTATCAGCTTTTACGTACTGTCATACATACTGCAACACAGGCACAAGTAAGATGAAGTAAGGATGGTAGTCACAAAAAGAAATAACAAATTTGTAAGGCAGCAGCACTAAAAAAATGTCCCCTAAGAAAATAATATCATTCTTACATTCATTAGCTCTTGAATAGTTTCACTTGCAAAAGAAATATAAAGCCATTTATGAATGACTTCAAGTAATCCAGACACATACATACTCCAACTGACATCAATTGCTCTGAAGGCTTTTTCAATGTTCTGATAGGCTGAACACAGCTGTAATGAACACAATTTACAGTGTTTTGTTGAGAAAAATCAAGTTTACGAAGCTTTTAAAACAATAATGCATTTTTTACAAGCCCTTTTCAAATGTTCTTCTCTGTAAAGTCATCAAGTAAGTTACACTGGCATGCTTTGACCGACAGATGTTTAATTAATAAGCTCACTAGAAATCCATATTCCCAATCATATACTCTCGAGTGACAAGTCAGACAAGTTTCTGAAATAATAACTCTGCCTCAAAATTCAGAGCTAAAAATAGTTGGTGGATCAGTCTGCTTGATAACGTCTGTCTTACTGCAGCTTTAAAGCCATCCACAGCATAATCTAGCATCAAAGTTCTCCTTATTAAAACGGGTCATTAGCACAATGAATACTGGAAAGTGTTAGAAGGTGTGGAATAGTTAATACAGCTGTTGTATAAGCATATTACACAATTCTTTGGTTATTTTTTTAATTCACAGGCTGTTGCAAAGGGGCTATGTGGATGTGGTTTTGTTTGTGGAACTTGTAAAAAGCCTGAAATTTGAATTACTGCACATTTTGATAACACTCATGAGCCACTAGGAAGACTGGTTTATATAATTATATATAAGTATATAT
>NW_010393785.1:8119-8968 GCF_000710305.1 Buceros rhinoceros silvestris | reverse complement strand
CACTGCGAGTTAATGCCCAAGGGCTCCTAGTCTGGTGGTGCGTTGACCTTCTCCACAGGCAGGTTCCCTGGGCACCCCTCAGAGGAGCAGCCGTCTCCAGCTAATCACATCCTGGATTAATTAAGACTCATGACAAGCTCAGGGCTCTGAACCTCTCCTTTCATGTTTTACACCTGTAATTTATGTCCCTCACTACAGGGTCACTGAGTGCCGGAGCATGTCCAGAGAAGGGCAACGAAGCTCATGAAGGGTTTAGAGAAGAAGAAGTCTTACGAGGAGCAGCTGAGGGACCTGGGGAGGTTGAGCCTGGAGCAAAGGAGGCTCAGGGGAGACCTGGTTCTCGGCAACTCCCTGACAGGAGGGTGGAGAGAGGTGGGGGTTGGTCTCTGCTCCACAGGAACAAGTGACAGGACGAGAGGAAACCGCCTCAGGGTGCGCCAGGGGAGGTTGAGGTTGGGTATTAGGAAAAATTTCTTTACAGAGAGGGTTGTCAGCCATTGGCCCAGGCTGCCCAGGGCAGTGGTGGAGTCCCCATCCCTGGAGGGGTTTAACAGAGTGTGGAGGTGCTGCTGAGGGACAGGGAGGACCTGGCAGTGCCTGAGGAATGCTTGAAGGGCTTTTCAAACCAGATGATTCTGTGATTCTGTGAATTCATCTGGAGGCTGCTCTGATGTCCTCAGGCAGTGACCTCCTGGTGCACCAGGTGCTGGTCTCTGCCAGCGAGGACTGCGCAGAGCTCAGAGCCGGGTGTTGCACTGGGCAGGCTGGGGCTCTCTTGCAAACTTGACCTTTGCAAGAAGCCCCTTCACAGAGGTCACCTCAGGCAGAATGACGAGGGGAGACAGAAGA
>NW_010393785.1:6548-8012 GCF_000710305.1 Buceros rhinoceros silvestris | reverse complement strand
TGCCGAGGGCAGACAGAAGAGAGAGGAACGAGGGGAGGAATCAAAACAACGAGGGCACAAAAGGGAGTACAGCTAGCGAGGGGCGTAAAGACGAGTGAGGAAACTGTCTGGAATGAAATAGGTGATGAGAAAAACCAGAAACGGCTCTGGCCTGGCCCACCACTCCTCCAGGGAGGTGAAGGAGTCTGGACTGACAATGCCCCAGGCAAAGGAATTTATCCTGCTGCTGTTTCAACCTTCCCTAAAAGATTTGACCCTGATGGGGTTAAGGTAAAACCAGCTCTGCTGACAAAGGGGCAAGAATTTCCTCTGCACAGAGGCAGAATGGCTGAGAGAGAGAGCAGGGAGGGAGGAGAGGCGCTCGGACTGCCTGGGCCACTGGGAGGTGCTTAGAGGAGGCTGAACCAGTCTCTGAGCAGTTGGCTTTGACCTGTGAAAGGGGGTTCAGAAGGGATAAAATTCTGGAGGTCTGGAAAAAAAAATGCAAAGCCCGTCTTTAAAAGAGGAAGGGTGAAGTGGGGATCTATCAGCCAGCCGGCTGCCTGAAACACCTGGGAAAGAACGGGAGCAGGGCATCGGGCAAAGCGAGCACCCGGGAGATACCGAGCCAGGGAATTACCGCCAAGTCGGGCTGGTCGAGAACAAATCACGTAAAATCCAACCAAACGCTCTCCCCTCTCCTGACCCTGTAGCACAGGAACCATCAAACACCAGCAAGCTCTGCTGCTTCCTGGGACAGAGAGTTTCCTGCCAGGGTGAGACTGATGCCACTAACACACAGTTCCACAGAGATGCTTGTTTTATTAGAATCTCCCACAGGGATTTTAAATGGAAAATTCCCAACTCACGCCACTCAGGGATCAAAACCTTACAGCTTTTCCCAAAAAATCCCAGTTAGATGCTGTAACCCAACATCTCCAGAATGTTCGCTTGGAAGTGTGAACACAGAACTTCACTGAAAGCTCTGAACCGCCGAGACAAGAGCGTGAACAGCTGCCTTACAGCAGAAACAATTCAACCCGACGGTCACGCTACAGCTTTCCCTCTCCACAGCTACGGGGAGCTCCAGGGCAGCTCTTTCCACCAAAAAGATGCTGGAGAGGTGAGAAGATCATCCTGGGGAAACACCACCACCACCACCGAGAGCACATTAGACTAGTAACAGCTGCCTGACAGCAGAAACAATTCAACCCGACGGTCACGCTACAGCTTTCCCTCTCCACAGCTACGGGGAGCTCCAGGGCAGCTCTTTCCACCAAAAAGATGCTGGAGAGGTGAGAAGATCATCCTGGGGAAACACCACCACCACCACCGAGAGCACATTAGACTAGTAACACTCCTCTGACACAGGCTCCGACCCATCCAGCACCGTCTTGCCCACGGCCGCAGCGTTAGTACCTTCTCCACAATGTCGAGACTGCCCGTCTCCTCCGGTCACCCCTCGGCCCGTCTGCTGCAGCCGCT
>NW_010393785.1:5484-6412 GCF_000710305.1 Buceros rhinoceros silvestris | reverse complement strand
GTCCCCCGTGGGCCCGTCTGCTGCAGCCGCTGCTCTGCACCTGCAGCCTGGCCGGCTGCTGGGCTCTGTTCCAGGGGAGACCCCGCAGGTCCCCCTGTACGGAACAGCAGCAAGAACGAATCCACAACCTCGCTCTCTCCCTGCTCCCGGCAGATCCTGACACTGAGAGTGGCTCCAGAGCCGGACTGACGCGTCTCCTGGCAGCTTTCGCAGCCGTCCCAGCGCAGACCCGTCAGGAGGTCAGCGCCCCGCTCATGGTCCGGCTCTGAAAGAGCTCCGCAGCCTCGCTCTGCAGGCGGGAATTGTGACACGGGAAGAGTCTCCGCCAAAGTCACTGGTGATCGACTGCTTTACGGTGGCTGCAATTCCCACTCACACGCTAGAACACACCAACCACCTCTGGCAAACCTCGCAGCTTTTGGGTTAACACGACCAACCTGAACGAACTGGCCCAGGAACTCGTTTCTCACAGGACTCCCCCGGTTGCACCCCCCGGGCAGTTGTGCTGGGCTGAGCTCACAGGCTTTTGCTTCGGAGGAATTCTGAAAGGAAAAGGAGCCCAGACCTGTGAGACGCTGTGAAGCCCTGTTGTGCCGGAGATTTGGGATCCTCTGCTGCTTTTAGGAACTAAACGGCAACATCTGCTCTCTTGTCCTGGGATTTTATTGTGTGTTCCTTCCTGTCACTATGAGGACCTTCTTCACCACTCCAGCTCTCCCCCTCCCTCCTCAGGACATGCACAGGCCGAGCATAAAGCTGCGGTTCCTTGAGTCGACAGCGACAGAGGAACAGCAGCTCTGGCAGAGACAGAGATTTCAAACACCAGCTGAGGAGCGTGGGAAGGAACGGCCCCTGGCTTCAGCCCTGTGAGACACCGGCACGGGAGGGGGAGTGACGGGGCAGGGGGCGGGGGGGCAAAGGGCGGCCG
>NW_010393785.1:4778-5096 GCF_000710305.1 Buceros rhinoceros silvestris | reverse complement strand
AAAAACCGCAGGTCCAGAGGGTGTTTGGACGGGAGCTGAAAATGCACCTACGGAATGGCCACGTGGCCGCGGTGCCTCCATGCTCTTCCTCCTGCACCAAGTGCCGATGCTCCCAGGTCAATCCTGCCTGTACCAAGGGGACACATTTCCTCCCTGTTTCACTAGCCCCTTCCCTTCTCGAGGCACTCGACAACAGCAGCAGCTGCATTTGGATCCAGCATCACACCCCGCTCAACAGGAGCCCTGCAGGAATGGTCAGAAGAATCCGGAGCAAGGACAGCAGCTACTGGTGTGTTCTGCCCTAAACCTCAAACTTCT
>NW_010393785.1:835-4377 GCF_000710305.1 Buceros rhinoceros silvestris | reverse complement strand
GTCTCCCACCTACCACATCATTTCTCAGGGTCCAACACCCCAGCCTGGAGCTCCAGCTCTCAAGGACTGGGGAAATCCAGCTGCCACACACGGGGCAGAGGCATTCTGGGGACAGTCATAACAGCAGAGTGGGCAATAAAAAAGCATTTCTCAGAGGATGACCCGGACCCCCCGAGAGAGTGTTTGGAGCACTCAAGGAAAGAGGCCAGAGAGGGCCCGTGTGGAGAGCAGTCACTCACCCTGCAACGGTCAGCTGAGGGGAAAAAAGCAACACAGCTTTCAGAGACAGAGACAGCTGCTTGTTTCCAGCTGCTCTTCTGACTGGATGCTCCTGAGGAGCTACCAGGCAGTCTCCTTCCTGTCCTGGACATCCCTCAAGCCATCAAAACCCTCCTCTCAAAGAGAGTTCTGGCCTGACCGCAGGGCAAGGGCTGTTTCACCACAGCAGCTTCTCTGGGCAGGCTGAAAGGAACCTGCAGCTGGTGGCACCGGAACCTGCCGGCTGTTGGATGTGCACGAACCCCACAGAGCAGCTGCGCCGGGACTGGCCCTTCAGCCCTGCAGCTCCACAGCAGCAAGCAGCCAGTACGTCCTGGCCCTCCAAGACCTCGAGCAAGCCCATGGGCGACATTTGTGTCAAGGCTCAAACGGTTGTGGAGAGGTCCAAAAGCTTCCTGAAATGGGGGCAGTACATCAGCATGCGGAAACATGCGGAAACCCCGGTATTTGATGCGACTGTTCACCGCCCAAGCCACAGTGGGAGGAAAAGCTGTTCCTGCCACACCACCAGGCACCTTTCTGTGTGCACAATCCCAAAAGGGATGAGTTTACCTCTCAGGAAACACTCTCCCAAAGAGTTTCTCCAAGGGAAAAAGGCTGGGAAGGCGAGAGTGTGGCAGGGATCTGAACTGAACTGAGAACGGGTATCAGGAGCCAGGAAAGGGATGAAGAGGACAGGGACACTGGGGAGGAGGGCAACAGCCAGGAGGAGGAGAACGGGGGTGGGGGGTAAGACCCTGGTACCTAAAGGGTGTCCCTAACAGCGGCTCTGCCAGAGCAGCCTTTCAGCCTGTGGGCTCTGGGACAAAGACTCTTCCCCTCCTGACCAGGTCTCTGGAGAACAGCGGGTTCAGGAGGCAACTGCCAGTCCCGCTGGAACCACCCCCTCGTCAATCTGCCTTCGGACAGCACAGCGAGAAAAGGCACAACGCTGGCTGAAGGAGCAGGAGCTGCCTGCGGGCCATCGGCACAGGGAAAGGACACCGGTGGGGAGCGGCAAGTGCTCACGCTGCAGCCAGCGTCAAGGTGCCAGCAGCCACTCTTGGCCCTTCATGGAGCTGTGCGTGAAGGGGCACTGGAGCTCAAGGAGGGCTGGAGTCGTGAAGGCAAGGCAAGGCATCCTTCAAGGCCATCTCCGAGAGGCAAAGCCTACCCAAGAGGTCGCAGCTTGATGGTCAGACATGCTTGTGCCGTCCCCCTGTAAAACTCACCCCCTGGCTCAGTCTGATGAGCAGGAATCACAAAGGTCTCCATGCAGGTGATGCAGGTGGAAAGGGGAAAAAATTACCTGAAGGCATTTTTATGCTGCCACTGTAAGCTTGGAGGACTAAAGACATGCTGTGGTCTCTGCCCAATATTCCATAGCTTACCATCTCAGATCCGCGCTCCGCTTTACTCCTGCAGTGAACACACTCGGCTCCAGCTCTGAAAACAAGTCACAAAAGTGAGAACTGAGTTCACAGAAAGTCACGAGAAGGAGCCATCTTGCCAATGCTACTCCAAGTGCTGCATCAGAAATCAGCAGTGTAGTACCTCCCGCCAACAGGAGAGACCCCTCGATCCACTCTGTGCTAAAGTCTCCTTTAAAGATGAAAACCCGCCCCCGTCCCAGTGCTGGACTTCCTGCTCTTCCCGTACAGCCAACAGGCAGCTGAGGGGAAGAAAAGTGTTAGGGACAAGGAAAGGGGGACGAGCAGCGAGCTGAGAGAGCCTGCAGATCCAGCTGTGTCACTGACACAAAGAGAAGGGTGGGCAGCAAAGAACCAGAGAAAGATCTGACAAGACTCGGTCATGGAGCAGTAAAATGCAGAGGAAACTCTGTCCACAGAGGTACAAAGTGATGCCTGGGGAGAAAAACAATCCTGGCTTCACACACAAAACAGCACTCTTGGAGCTGATCTGGATCACAGGGGAGAGACACCTGGAGATCCTGACAGCTCAGCACCCAACAGCAGCCCCAGAAAACCCAAACCCACATCCCCCATGGGGACTCAGGAGCCAAAGAGCTGGTCCAGAAAGAAAAAAAGGTCTCGAGATGGCCTGATTGAGTGGACACACTCCTTCCTGGGGTGGTGGGGTGCTCAGACCGAATGAGTTCTTCAGTCCAGCAGAGTCATCGGGAAAAAACAACAGCAGGCTGGAAGTTGATGCCTCCCCCAATTCCATTTGGAAATCAAGAACACCCCCAAGAACCATTCACTGTCTTAATCTCTTCTGGAACAGCAAAACTGCTGGGGCCAGGAACAGGACTGAGAGCGAGCTGCCAGGCTGCAGCACCAAAGAGCCACTTCTGGCCTCGTCTTTCGGGAACCCACAACTCACGGCTGGGCTAACAGAGATCAGAAACCATCCTGGATCCCGGCGTCACTCTTTGCTCATTCCCAGCAGTTTCACTGTCACTAGAGACTGAGGGCAGGGAGGGAAATGAAAGGGCTGCCTTTGTACGAGCAGGAAAAGAACCGGCCTCAGACTTCTCCCATTATCCTCTCGGCGTGAAGGACACTCGGGAACTGGGCAGAACAGAAGGCAACCAGGGAGATGATCTGACATGGCCTGGACATCGCCACACAAGGGGAACGGGGAGCACAAACACTTTGACCAGGGCACCGGCTCTGGGACTCTGCCACGTCCTCGTGACTAGTCAGTACAGACTCATGGCTTCTGTCTGGAAAAGCTACGCCCCGTGAGAGGAGGCAGCCGCCTGACTGGAACCGGGAACAGGGTGCCTCGGGAAGGGAACGGAGAACGCAGCCTGCAGTGACCACCATGAGCCAGCACCGCACCCTCATGCTGAAGGCACCAGCAACACCCTGAGCTGCTTCAGGAAGAGTTTTGCCAGCAGCTCGAGGGAGCTGATCCTGCCCTGTTGCTGCTCAGGGCTGCTGAGGCCAGCCCGGGTGCTCTGTCCAGACTGTCTCTCACAGCTGTCACCAGGCGCTGGTTTTCTCCTCCCTACTGTGAACCTTCAACTGCAAGAACCTTCTGCGAAGTCTCTCTAGGGCTGGAGAGGAAAGGGATGGTGTGTGCTTTGTTTCCTCCACCACCTGATGTTCTGCAGGTACAAGGTGAGATGAGTTGGGCTGGAGAGAAGTGAGCTCTAGGAAGGGAAACCTGGAAATCCTGACAGCCAGAGCCTGCTTCAGGAACTTCAGGAAGAGATAAGTGGCCATCAGAGCACACCTGCAGGATTGTAGAATCACAGACTGGTTTGTGTTGCAAGGGACCTTCGAAGCTCCTTCAGGGCAACCCCCTGCAGCGAGCAG
>NW_010393785.1:0-665 GCF_000710305.1 Buceros rhinoceros silvestris | reverse complement strand
GTGTCCCAAGATCCAACCTGACCTGCAATGGTGCCCGGGATGTGGCTTCTCCCACCTCCAGGGGCAACCTGGGCCAGAGTCTCACCACCCTTGGGGTAAAAAAGTTCTCCATCTCCCAGCTGAACCCACCATCCCTTGTCTTGTCCCTCTCTCAGCATGTCCTCGCAGAGGGGCTCCACCCCTATGAAGATGACCAGAACCTCTCTGCCAGGCAGCCTTGTTCACCTGCTGGTTACAGGAGCTGCTGCAGCAGGGCACTGCTGTGCTCCCTTCACCCCTTCCTTCCCACAGTGCCAACGCCTGGCAGCAGCATCCCTTAACGTCCCACAGAAAACGCTCCCCGCTGCACCAGCTGGGATGATGCGTGTTGCTGGAGATGCTGCAGCCCTTCTCACCCAAAGCAAAACCTGCTCCCGAGCCCCTTAGCTGATGGGCACCGCACATGGGTGTAACAAAATGCTTTATTTACTTTTCAAAACGTAGAAAGAAAAAACAAGATGCCAATGACTAAATAACCTGACTGCCGAGAGCGCGGATCTGGGCGGCAGGGAGGACTGGCGGGGTGGGGGAACTGGCTGGAGCTGGAACTGCTCGGAGCCAGCCCAGGTCTGACCACGGGTGAAGGAACTCTGCCAGGAAGAAAGAGGTCTGCGCTGCTGGACAGC